>NW_018128134.1:159322-202976 GCF_001952655.1 Monopterus albus
TTTGTTGCATGCCAGTTTGTCAGTACAAGACAGTCAGAGAGATAATCAGTAACAAAATAATCTACAGGAATAACACATTTAAAAAAGAAAAATTCACAATAATCTAACAGATTTTTACCACCCAATTTGGAGGTTATCATTTGTGTTTGCTTGCTCTTGCTCCAGTGAGATACTGTACATGAAATTATCAGATAACATTCTGTTCATGATTAACATGGGCACAGAGAGGGACTGAAGTGGTAACAAAAAACACTGCTATGAATAGTCAACAACACAAATGTAAATTTGTAGCCACCTACTTGGTTGGAAGTGGCAAAATCAGAACACCAGCACAGCAGTATGACACAAAAATCAAAATGTGGAATCAGAAGTGAAAAAAAAAAACAGCTGCAACATTTTAACGCTGAAATTTTCTTTGAGAGTTCAATAAAATGTTGCTTTATCAAGGTGTTAGTGTACATTTGAGCATGGAACACTGACAAGCAAGGTAATTTCACTGTGGCTTACAATTTATACAGTGATTTCATATTAGCAGTTACTGTATGTATTTAGAGAATCATGCTACCAAGAAATGCACTGGTGACATATCAATGTACTGTATATCCAAATCTGTGCATCTCATTTAATGCTAATTTGATGAATGTAGTAGTAGTGAAACAGTTACTCTAAGAAGCAGCTGATACTATGTATTGACCTTGAAAGTTAAAGATGGAAGAAAAAGGGGGTAAAAGTCAAAGGATTAGCATGGTAGTAAAAATCACACCTGGGGCTATCTATAATTTGGCAGCATGGAGCCACAGGGCGGCACTAGCAAAGGGCCGTAGCGCAGATTGAATGACAGTACTTAGATACCCTGCTACAAGAAGACAGCTGCCTGGAAACCTCATCTGGTTTAAAATGGGATCTGTCAGTGTAACACGGTGTCAACAGGAGCAGAGAGACGCCAGTTGTACAGTAGTGCTGCACCAAGTCATACACTGAAACCATCAAAAGTTCATGCAGCAAAAATAGTACCTTTTGGATGAGCCTGATTCACTTTCAGTTCTTTAGTATTTCCTCTGTAACAAGGAAATTTAAACCTTCTATCAATCTGATTTCAGTTCAGCCCTGGAAGTTTCTAGGTGTGTTGTGTATAGCTTTTGACAGGGGCTGTGCATCAGCAGAGCGCTCTGTCTGACCTTCCCTGCTGTTGAGTTCATTACGCTTCAATTAACGACAGCGGCCTGCTGAGACTAGAAGGAACAGCTGCTGGGCCCACATGGTGGTAATTCAATGATAGTCCCAGACAGGGGGACAAGAAACTTGATCCACCAATCAGATGTGCCTATGCACAAGGGGATACAAATTTACTCCGCTGTACTGAACCTTGAGACGGAGGAGCGAGAACTGTGACCTGGATGCCACGAGGCTCGCGCAGTATGTGAGAGTCAGTTCAGAAATATTGCTGAGGTTTACCATATGAGTAATTCAATTTCATGTGCAACAAAAAATCTGATTAGTGGCTATGATCTCAGCTAATGTTCACGTTAAAGCACTGCAGAGATGCTTTTCAGTTTGTATTTTAGAATCATTTGAGTGGGTGACTATGGTCTCATCATCTAAACACTGTTTGCACCAGTGTTTATTATTAACCTTATACTGATCATGTACTTCAGGGAAAGTTGTCATAGTCAGCAATGTTATAATCATACATAGAGATTTGTGGTTAAAGGGGATTCTTGCCAATATTGTTATGTTAACAGTATATACCATCTACGGTAGAAAGTCCATTCATTTCAAATGATTAAATACATTTTTATTGACAGCCTCCGTTTTAAGTGACACACAGGTCAAACCATATGCATGTCTTCACTGACTAGTTAAGTCTTCTTCATAACAAGGCACTGAAATTGGTACAGTACAAGACGATAAACTGTGGACTAGATTGCAAGTGCATGCAATGAAAACATACAAGCTAATTATTCTTAGAAGCATCTTGAGTTACATCAAGAAATCAGAAAAAATACACTTTAATCAAATCTACAACACAGTTACTTTAGATAGTGAAATTAAGACGTCATTAAGATGAAGATGACATTTCTGATCAACCAGAACTGCACAAACCATGAGTCATTGTAGTTCAAGCTGTTGAATTCAGAGAGCCAGATTAGAGGTCCCATAGGGTGTAGTAGTAACAGTAGAGCTACAGGCAATTTGCTGAGAAGTGGAAAATGAGAAATGATAATCATGGCAACCATTTGTTTTAAATAATGATTGTAAAAGACCTGCATCTGTCACACAAGGCTTTTATGCCACCAATTTGTAGTCCAAAAAGTCACCTTGAAACTTTGTGCTATGATGCAAAGTAACACCAATTCCTGACAATGCAATTAACATGAAAAATGTGAAACAATCTGTTTGTGCAGACAAGGTTCCCCCAAGTCCCCTAACAATGATCACACCTTATCTTTAACTTCACCATGACTCGTGGAGAGTGTGATTACTTTGGGACCCGCCAGCCTGGGACAGTGCAGTTGGCTTGATTGGATCTCACCTTGACTTGACCTCGTCGACCTGGGGTGACTGAACAACACTCTACATCACTGAGCAGCAATGCATTAGTTACTCAACTGATAAAAACTCCAGATAAAAGTGTCCTGATTCAATTAGGACTGGGAACAACTCTATACTCTCTGCTGGCAGTTTTACTGTTGCTAAGGATGTACTGCAGCATTCCATAGTGTCAGTGTAGTTCACTACAGATTAGGCTCTTAATGAGCAGCATTTTTAAATGCACTGTCAGCAGAACTTGCTCAGAGGGCAGATGGCTACAGATACAAAACTTTGTTAATCTTATCAATCTAGTCTCATCTAGGTCACCTGAAAGAATATAGCTGTGTACTAAGTGGAAAGGCCATTATTGTACATAGTAGATGGATACAGTAAATTTTTAACTAACTGAATTGTACTTGTTGGTACTTTTGTTCTTACATATTGCAAACCAACATAATGCAAAGAAGCTGCTGCTTGCAAAAGTATGAATAAAAAATATCACCCATTGCAAACAGATGATCAAAAGCTTACACAATAAACTGACTGCAATTGAAGAACCTGTTGAAAATGGTTTGATTTTCTCTTGATTGTCTCCACTTGAACAAAAATCTTTTTTATTATAACAAAATCTTGAGCTGGCTGTTAAAGCAATTTAAACTGTCATAAATCTATAAATGCTCCGAAGAATATTGAGGCTTTTTGTAACAGTGAGTTTGTTTAGTGTGTGAGGTTGTGTTTGTTAGTTTTTTTTGTTGTTGTTGCTGTTGTTTTGGGACCAATATATGATATTATAGTACAGAAGATATAGTAGAGATTATATAATATAAAGATTTTCTTATGGCGATAATGGCCATTATGGTGATCTATGATAGTATGGTATTTACATACATCTACTGATGCACTTGGACACATCATCAGTGAAAGTACCTGGTGGCATCAGAGGGGGTCTTTCAACTTCAGACCCTCTCTACCAGATGACCCGGCTGGGAGTGATCAGTTCCCAGCCTGTGTCCAAGCAGCATTAGGCCACGGCTTGTGCCTTGTAATCCACAGCCACCTTGAGGCCTTTTCTGCAGCTTCAGAGGTTCTCCTGAAAGCTTGTTTTTTGTGTGCACCGGTGATGCCCAGGAAGGTGTAGGCCTTGCACAGCGATATCCCTGCAAAACCCCTCCCTTATACCTCTATGGACATACATCATGCTCGTCATCCCCACCTGTGGCATTCCTCCATGAGGTCATCATATTTCCCCCTCTTCCACTCACTAGCTGCCTCCTTTGAAGGCACTGTGAGCTCCAGCGGAATCATTTGCTTTGTTGTTTCTGAGCTTAACACCATGTCAGGTCTCAAAGTGGTCTCCACAACGTTCTCAGGGAATCTGAGAACAGAGTGGTCTCCACATTGTTCTCAGGGAATCTGAGTTGTTTCCCCAGATCCACTCTCAACTGCCAGTCATGCGCTCTACCAAAAAGTTCTGCTTGGGCTTTGGGCCAAGGAATGGGAAGGTCACCTGCTCGTACAAATGTGACTGCACGCCTTGGTGGTCGGCAGCTTTAATGCATATAAAATGGTACCAATGAACTGCAACTGAACCAAATCAAATGGTATTATTAGTGTGAAAACTTACATCCCCACATGTCTGTTATCAGTGCATAACTTCTAAAAAGATATGAAACAAACAATTTCAGAAAAACAGCATCACCTTGTCACTGTTAGTGGATTAGGCCTTGTTAGAAAGATATAGGTGACTGAGCTCTGGGGAAATTTACCAAAGTGTGATTCATCTGGGTGACAACAATCTACATTATGGGAATGGGACTGTCTTTGCCTCTTTGAATCTTGCAGTCTACTCAGACCTTCAGTAGTAGTGTTAAAACTGCTTCTTCACAACTGTCACATCTGAATAAACAAATCTGAAAGAGAAAACCGAATGTTGGATCCAAACTCACTAATCAAAAGTAATTATTCCTCATGACAACAAAGTGCTGCAAGGCCATGTGAGACCGAGTTGGGGTGGGAGTGGTACTACATACTGTCAGTTAGATGGTAATTGAAAACTTGACAGGTAACCTCACTTTCAGACTCCCAGAAACACTTCTGAAATACTGATACTGGGGACTGTAAAATAAATAAACAAAATTATAGAACATGGTTTCTAATGTACTGTAATACAACTAATAAGAGCTTTATTTAAACTGTTGGTCATTTTTTCCATCCATCCATTTTCCTCCGCTTATCTGGAACCGGGTCACGGGGGCAGCAGTTTAAGCAAAGATGCCCAGACTTCCCTTTCTCCAGACACTTCCTCCAGCTCCTCTGGGGGTATGCCGAGGCGTTCCCAGGGCAGCCAAGAGACATAGTCCCTCCAGCGTGTCCTGGGTCTTCCCCAGGGCCTCCTCCCGGTGGGACATGCCCGGAAAACCTCCCTAGGAAGTTGTCCAGGAGGCATCCGAAACAGATGCCCGAGCCACCTCAGCTGGTCAATTTTTCATCACAGAAAAAATGAGATAAATGACAGTGATATAAAGAATCACAAAGAACAATAAGAAAACATACAAAGCAGATAAATAACCACCAAAGTAACTTGACAAAGTACAAAGTAACTTGAATTGAATTGCTTTCCTGGTCTCCTCAAGCCACTATTATACAACTTTGCAGCCCTGACTGCAAAATGCACTCATGTCCTCTGTCTCCAGCTTTGACCCTGGTGGCAGTCAACAACAAGAGATCACAGACCTCTGACTGCAAGCAGTTCAAAGGAGAGACGGTACCAGTGGTAACCAGTGTGTGTGTGAAGCCCCTTAAAGCACTGGAACCCTGAAATTATCTAGACATTACCCAGAGGAGCTATATGTGAGAACTCAAATGTCTAAAGCAGTTGACCCAAACTTTAAGTGGACGTTACCCTGCCAGTTCCCTAGAACAAAGTTTGCATAATGTCCGAGTGAGTCCATGTGAGAAAACAGCGTACCGTCTAGAATATTCACATAGAGCTAGTGGACGTGTTGATGACATTCTATCATGTGTCCTGCACAAAACTAGAAGAATACATCCAGTGGTGAAGAAAAATGTTAATTTACAATGAAGATGCTAATGAAAGTAGCTAACTGAAGACACAGCAAGATTTGTGCTATTTGTGTGAAAGGGCAACTCTGGACAATGTCTGGACCTGATTCTGCAGACATAGTCCGGAGTTCGGGTGTGAAAAGAACATAAGTCTTTAAAACTGACTCTACAAGCAAAAGCAAACCAGTGAAAAATAATAATTAATAATAATAATATGACTGAAATAGAAAGACAAGAAAAAGGAGCTGTAAACTATATATGGTATAAAGTATACTATATTTATATACATGTAAGTATAGCAGTGTTTATTCCCTATTGGTTACTGCTTCCACTGTTAGATCACTGTGGCTGCATTTGATTTAAAATGCCAACATTAAAGATTTTTCAGATGCAAAATGTGTTTTGATGTTTCATCTTTCTGTTCCATCATATGCAATTATCTGAGAGAGAATTTTGAGTCAGTCAAAATGACAGTCCTGTCTGAATCAATACATGGCTTTAATATTTCAACTCAATTTCCATCTCTGGCACGATATATAATATTTTGGCTTAATCAATCTTTCTTACAAGAAAAATGAGAAGATTGTACTGGAGTAAACTGCAGCACACTGACAATAACAAGAAATCTCCTGACAAAAGTAAAGCTCTTGCAGGCACCAAAGGAAAAGCTCTTTTACAACAAAACAAAACAAAAAACTAGCTCAACTTGCTGTATTCAGCAAAACACTGGCCAGTCTGTGTGAGATGTTATGGTAATGACAGTGCTGTATAAACATGCAATTAAACTGAGAGCAGCTGACATTCATTAAACATGAGCTTCTCTGACAATAACTCTGCACTGTATGGTTCATAAAGTGCAGATTAGCTGTTCACGTCTTTGTGAACTATGTCCTTGAATAGCATTTTGTAAGAAATATGACCTGAGGAACAAGGAGTATTTCTTTATGTACAGTATATCCAGTTTATATACTACATGTTATACTACATTATAAGCATTTCATTTACTGTGCAGGCATCAAATAATTAAGCCTCTTGACCAGAGACCTAACTGAGCTACTGATGCAGTCCTCTCAACTATCCTGTTAAGTATCCATCTGTGCCTGTTTCAGCTCGTGATCCTTGCTTCACTTTACTGATACAGTTATCCATGTAAGTCACTGCAATATGCTGTCTGTTCCCACTGACATGTTAAATAATAAGCATTTGTACAACCTGTGAATGCACTTCTGGACCCATCTGAGTGCTGACTGGCCTCGTGTTGCCCAGCACCTGTAGCTCCATATAACATATTTGTATCATCAGCATCCTGATGATGTCACTGAAATGATTTGAAGCACTCACCACCAAATAACCTGGGATATTTTGCAGATAGAGAAATGAAAAGTAATCGGTTCAACTTGAGTTTACTGAGCCATTATATTTCCTTCAGTTCTGTGTATGCAAATGTTACTAGATCCTATAAAGAAAAATTATCTTTGATGTGCAGTTTTAATATTTTAGTTAAGATGTATAAAATATTAAATCTTTCTCTCAGCTCCAAAGTGGGTTATATTCAGAAATGTGCTGATAATGCAGATACACTGATTAGGCTCATACTAATAAAGTGTTAGCTAACAGAATGAAACTTAGATACTGCACAGCACAGCCAGAAGTGATTTTTCTTTCTAAAAGCATCATGATTAAATGTGGCTCTTTGACTTAATGTTCTCAGGACTATATATATTACACACTGATAACAATTACAAAAATATTTAACCTATAACACTAGAGATCTAGTTGTTTCCCTGTCAGCTCTGTGGTGGGATGATGATACATGGCATATGGACTTGCAGTGTGAGTGCCCTATCTCCTTTGCTGGGTGAAGTGCTTATCTGACTGTGCTTATGGATAAGATGGGAAGCAGAAAGGGGAGGCTGAAAGTGGGACTTTATTGAACATTCTGTCTCTGGAGAACCCTGGGCTGGCTCACTTTGTGAAAGCAGAGACCTCACCATAGCCAAATCCAATCAAATGTTTTGAGGGCTGACAGGTCTAATCAGTCAGCCGCTGGTTGTTGCTCACCTCTCAGGTTCAGCGTAGAAGGTAGGCTTCTGGTTTAAGACTTTCACAGACAGAAAAGTGAAACATTGCAGGTGAAAAATTACTAGATGCAGATCAGGCAAAGACTGAAAAGACCATGTTTCTCTTACTCTCCGGTTAGCTTAATGCCATTTTCTTTTTTTAAATGTTTGCTTTCTAAAATTGCACAATTTTATCATTCCAACAACACAATTTGCTGTAACACAGAAAGTACAGTATTAAGGAAGTATTCACCACCATTAGTGTAAACACAAACATAATATATTTTTGTGTATAGCATTTTGTGACCGTTACTGCAGATTTACTCATGAACTCTTCACTTCTAGCAATTCAAAGCAATTCAGAGTTCATAGACAGTCTTTTAAAGATCTCTGTGCCCAAATGCCTCTACAGACTCAATCAATGTCTTTGACTAATAACACCTTTGGGCAACAATAAAATTATACATATATAAGAGCTGACTCCATCTTGGAAATCTATGTCCAAATACAGTATAGAACTGTAAAGTGAGTTCTTCGTTTTTACAGAGCTACAACAAATGCAGCTTGAAGTCTGGAGCAGAAGTGAGTTCACATCAGTTCATTCAAAATATTTTCCTTTTCCATTTGGTTCAACCGCTCTGTGCCTTTCCTCCACACCCACCACAAGCTATGTGTACATAGGAAGAAAACCATGTAAGCCTCTGTCCTTTTTCAAAACAACTGTGGTACAATCCACTGGGGGTGAAACTGTTATCCAAATGTAAGGGTTTATACAGACAGATATCAGCATTTCATAACACGGTATTAATTAGAAAGTTGGACTGATCCTAAAACCTTCAATTTATTATAAGTTCAGCTTTTGAAGTCAGACGTGTTCCACACTTTTGGTACTAAAACCTTTGGCCAGATAATCAAAACTCTGCTCAGTAAGGTTTAATAGAAGTTCAGGATGGAACCAGGCCAGATCTACACCCCTTCTGTTTTCACACTATTTAAACCCACCGAAACCACTATACAACTGCTTCCACTCTTCGTTACCCACCCATTTCTCCTCCCCCACCCCCCACCCTTTTTATTCCAATCTTTTTCCCTCTATTCTTCTATCCCTGCTGGGGGTCTGCCAGTACCTGAGAGCAGACTTCATTAACCTTCCCCAAAACTGTCAAGTGCACAAGCTACCAAGTACCGTATGCTCAAGCAATCCATATCCTTATATTTCTATTCATATTTAGTGAGGGCATGTCCCTAATAATGAAATCCTAACAAGTGTCCGTGTGTTGATGGTGTGTGTGTTTCTGTGTGTGTGTGTGGTGGATGTGCATTTGTAGTGTGGGGTGTGGCGTATTATCTTCTTCTGCTAAATACCATGATAAAAGACCCAGTAACAAATTGCAGTGTGTGAACAACAGTTGTCATTTTCAAATAGGTGGCAAGTGATGAAAAATGCACTGCGTGAGTTATTTCAGTGATTGCAACTGTAATCAAGTAACATCAATGATTTTCTTAACTGTGACATTAGGGTGTAAAATCATAACAATAAAATCCCATCATTTTACTCCTTTAATCACACCCTGCTTGTTAGCTGTCAATATGTGGATGGTGATTGGCATTCACAGTCAGTAATGGGAACCCTAATGCTTTTCCAGTGCCTTTTTATGATGTACACCACATAAAGCACAGTAGAGGATGTACATTCAGATGTTATGTAGTAATAAACAATTATATCATTAATTATAAATAACAAATAACCCCGATGGCAGAGTTTGTTCATTAGATTAAGTGCTGATGCTCCATCTGTCAGTTATAGTAAACTGAACTGCAATCAATGGACATGCTAATCTAGATTCACATACCATCTGTGGCTCCAGCAAGGCCGCCTGAAGTTTCCCTGCCTAGGATAGTGATACAATCCGTCTATCCTTGGAGACAGTGGCACAAAGAACTCTAACGATTTTCTGCTATGCCTCATCCACCTCTGAATGCAATTTTAAGACAAGAACTTGAAAGAGCTGTAACAAAATTATTCAGCGGGTGTGATAAAATGCAAAGAGTTTCAAACTGACATCTTATGTAACTTGTTTGAACAGTAGTGATCCTGGCTTTTTTACTTTCACAGAGTGAGATACATGGGAAATGAAATGTAATGTAAAACTGGAACACAATTAGGTCCGGTGGAGTAACACAATTAGCTCAGGCAATCCATTAAAACCGGCATTTTATCACAACTGTACCTGTAACCTAGCAACAACCCAGTGTGACAGCGTCTGTCTAGATTGTTTTCATTGCCGTTAGTCATATGTATTATAGTGATATCAGCAGCTCCTTTTAATTACCGACTAATAACTGTGCTGTTGTTTGAATTTTTGCTTCCCTAACTAGTGACAACAATAGAAGCTGCAGTACAGCAAGATGTGAAAGATTTTCGGTGCAACATAAGAAATAACTTATGTGTCCGATCCAGAAAAGGGGGAGAAAGTATTGCACTCTATTCATTACAATTAAAATTTGTTATGTAAGTAAATTAATATTAATACTATCAGCAAAATAAATGTACCAAATTATACATGATGCAGAATGGTCTAATTCAGTGTTATGTTATTAATGTTCTTAAAGAAAAAGGCAGGTCAGTTTCTATATCTTCTACAGTATTTTAAACACTCCCTATACAAAACCAATAATGATTGGCCTAAACTCACTGTTAACATCTACCAGTTTGTCAGTCTTGGATTTGATGGTTCATCTGTGCCACAGACCTCCAATGTTGTTCAAAAATTTAAAAAACACACACACACATCAATGAAACACACCACTGGTGGAAGTGTTTCCTCATTACCAAAAATAAGACCCTAATATTTGTAAGAGATGTTGCCCCAAAGGCTTCGAACAGCTGTAACGTTTTATAGCGTCTATAAGCAAGAGTCAAGGGCTCAAGCACAAGATCTCTGATTTTTCTTAACAATTTTGTGTGAGCGTGTCTGTTTGTGTGAGAGCTACCACACACACCTTGTAAATATAAAAAGTGGTAGATAAATAAAAAGTAGTAGATGCAAATGATGTTCCTAAGTCACAGCCTTTCTCTGTAGTTTCATAATAGGTTCGTCCCTTATTGTTTGCATCACAAGAATCTCCTGACTGAATCTGAGTCACTTCAGTTGCACAAATCAGTGCACTACGTGAAGCATCACCTAACAGCATTGTTAATTTGTTATTCAAGGACATGAAAACATAGCCACTCCATTTTTTATGATGATAAATAGTCCTTGGCTGTGTTCAAACTGTGCAATAGGCATTCTGTTATCTTTTCAAATTTCATAGCTCATACAAAAGCTGTTGTTATTGTTAATGAGAGCCGCAGGCAGATGTTTGCTTTGGATGTAGACTGTGCATCTATACAGTAGCTTGGAGGAAGTGTTTCTTACCAAGGTTACAAAGTGCCAGCCTTGAGCTGAAGATATCTTTAATGAATGCAGACTACTTGTTTTTATTTTTGGTAGTCTGGACAGTGTCCTTCAGTTGGTCATATGGAGTCTGCAGATATAAAAACATCTGTCGAACAAGAAAATACTTTCTGATGTTCTCAGAAGCTGCTGGTAGTCATCATATTTGAAGTGTTGTGCAGTGGTTAGGAGTTAGGGTTCATGTTCATTTTATTCCAGGACATAAACAATACATGTCACACTGCATACAGTAGCTATACAGATTTATTCTTTATACCAGGAGCTTTCCACCAGTGGTCCGCAGACCACCAGCATTGCAAGTGGTCCCTGATCATGCATTCAATGATTCAGCTTACTGTAGAAACTCATCCATCCATCTGTTATCTATACCGCTTATCTTGAAGAGGGTTGTTGGGGGCTGGAGCCAATCCCATCTGGCATTGGGCGAGGGGCAGGGTACACCCTGGAAGGGTCACACTCTATCACAGGGCCGACAATTAGAGACAGACAACCACACACACTCACAATCACTCCTAAGGTCAATTTAGAGTCGCCAATCACCCTAAGCTGTGGATTGTGGGAAGAAGCCGGAGTACCCGGAGAGAACATGAGATTGCAAATATTGTAACTTTTACTTGTGCCCTAAGAACCCATTTTGCTTTAGTCATCCAGGTGCAGTCTAATTATCTCAAGAGGATTCACCTGTATGCAGTATTTAAAAAGCAGCTGTACTGTGAGATTGTGACACTGATGAAGGCCGGACTGTCTTTTCACAGAATAAAGTACATTCTTGTTACTGAGTGTGAACCTAATTTACATTTATAGGATTAAAACAGTGCCCATGCGGTGTAGCCATCCCACAACAGTGGTCTTCAGGTTACTTCTTAGTAAAAATGTTGGTCCCTGGATCTTAGTTTGTTGAAATCCCTACTTTATTGTAATTGGTAAAGTCCACATTTAATTAAGATCCTTACGTGTCACTCAGTGTACATACAATGAGATCAGTGTTCTCTTTAGGATTTTTTTCATCTGCTCTTCGGCTCTTGTGCGTGTATCCATGAGTGCAATACTCCCGACCCATATTTATACTCTTTAGGAGAGGGATAGTTTAAAACAATCTTAGGATCGTTACAGATAGGGTTATTCATGTTCGCTTGTCATGTGTGTGATAATTTACTAGGAGCGTTTGACACTTGAAGGGCTCTGGAGGCTCAGATAGCTCTGGTAATAAATGTCTCCTCTCTCCTGACTTACTACTGTGTGCCTTTGCTCTCTCTCCTTTTCTCCTTGCTGGTCTGTCTCTTTTCCTTCCCTTGTAGCCTGCACTACTTGTCTTCCTGTCTATTAATGGAAAACACTTGAGCACTTATCTTGGTAACCTGTAAGGACTGGTATCTGCATTCACTACCTTTTCATAACTGCCAAGCATTTGCACGTTAAAATCTAAATCTGTAGTTTTAATGTTCTGATCTCAGCTCCTTCATCCTTTACTTACTGACCAATCTTTCAATCTCATCTGAGCTCTGCAGACAGGACAAAGCTACAACAGCTTAGTCTTTTACACCGGCACTCCATATGATCAGGATATTACTAAAAATTTGATTTGTTTGTACTTTGGCTGTGCAGACAAAAACTGTGCTCATACTGTTGTAGAGAAATTAAACATTACATTTTTAATCATAGGCCTCAGGACCTCGTTAATGTCCAAATGGCTCCAAATTGGTGGCTTGTTTGTTTGAGCATTGTTTTTGCATTGTCTTTGCAAGTATAAAAATATTTTTGCCTCATTAATTCCCAAGTTGTGAGCATTACATGTCAATAAATTGTGTTAACTTGACAGAAAATGAAGCACAGATGTTCATTTTGCTTGCACAAATGTGCTCAGATGATGTACAGCACAAAAGAATACAGCCACTTTGAAGATAAAGGAGAGCTGAATTAATAGGTCTATACTTAAGAACTTTATATTTAATTTCTTAAAAAATGGTTCAACGCATACAAATGAACTATTATTACTGACCACCTCACGAAGGTACAATGTTTTCACAACTTTAGTAATAGGTTACTACACTCAGGCTTAGAGATAGGGTGCAAATTTCAGACACCTGGAGGGAGCTCAAAGTAGCGCTGCTCCTCCTTCATGTCAAAGGGAGCCAGTCGACGTGGTTGGAGCATTTGACTGGGATACCTCCTGGGTGGATCATGTTGGAGAAATTACAGTGCCTTGCGAAAGTGTTACGATCGCTCGACACAATAATGAGCGAGCAGTAAAGAACGGACCCAGGCGGCTGGCTTCGGTGCAATAGGTGGCTTTATTTACAATGTGGACACAGGGGTGCAATACTATATACAACAAACAAGAACGAATGAATGAATGAACAAATATCACCGGGTGATGACCAGCATTAGTGAAGGGGTTTTTGTCCATGAAGTGATGAGGTTGGGCGGCGAGGAAAAGCGACACTCCTGAACTGGTCAAGGTGGTGATCCGGGTGACTGAGGAGTAGCAGAGAGTAGTATCAATGAGGAGACTGTGCATCGACCTGTGGAAGAGGTTGGTGGAGCTGAGGGAGCCAAGGTCCAAAGGAGAGGTCCAGGATAATGTGACAGGAGACGCTAGGACTTTAAGAAACAAAACGTGGAAACGGGAGACAAAAGATATAATCTGATATGAAACGCAGGCTAACAACATAGAAAGAACCAGCAAGGGAGTGAAGGAAAAGCCGAGTATAAATAGGGAGTGACAAAGGAGGCGCAGCTGAAGAGTGTCAGAAAATCAGGACAGGTGTGTTCAATCAAGAGAATCAGTGAGAAGGAGCAGACTAGAGCGAGAAGGAGAGAAGAGAGGAAGGTGCAGCCGGGCAAACCTGACAAATCTCAACTACACCCCCCTGCTAAAAAAGATAGAATATGATTTCAAATGCTGGTCCAATCTTCCTCTCTCACTCACCAGTCGAAGAGCTACAATCAAAATGAAAACTCTACCTCAAATTAACTATCTGACACCCACAGAAATCACTTGATTCTATAACTTAACAATTTTATTGGAAAAACAAGAAACCCAAAAGTTCTCTATCCACACTCCAAAAGAAGAAATCACTAGGTGGCCTAGAAGCACCAAATTTCCAACAGTACTACTTGGCAAATCAGCTACAATATTTAGTCAAATGGATTCAGAAGGACGGTTACAACAGTGCATGGATAGAATTAGAGCAAAATATATATAAGCTTTAGCTGTACTTTAGTATTTTGTCAGCATTGTACAGTAGCTGAATAAACCTTTGTGAAGTTAGGCCTACATTGCACTACCTGCAGTAATTTTTACAGTGCCTTGCGAAAGTATTCGGCCCCCTTGAACTTTGCGACCTTTTGCCACATTTCAGGCTTCAAACATAAAGATATAAAACTGTAATTTTTTGTGAAGAATCAACAACAAGTGGGACACAATCATGAAGTGGAACGAAATTTATTGGATATTTCAAACTTTTTTAACAAATAAAAAACTGAATAATTGGGCGTGCAAAATTATTCAGCCCCTTTACTTTCAGTGCAGCAAACTCTCTCCAGAAGTTCAGTGAGGATCTCTGAATGATCCAATGTTGACCTAAATGACTAATGATGATAAATAGAATCCACCTGTGTGTAATCAAGTCTCCGTATAAATGCACCTGCACTGTGATAGTCTCAGAGGTCTGTTTAAAGCGCAGAGAGCATCATGAAGAACAAGGAACACACCAGGCAGGTCCGAGATACTGTTGTGGAGAAGTTTAAAGCCGGATTTGGATACAAAAAGATTTCCCAAGCTTTAAACATCCCAAGGAGCACTGTGCAAGTGATAATATTGAAATGGAAGGAGTATCAGACCACTGCAAATCTACCAAGACCTGGCCGTCCCTCTAAACTTTCAGCTCATACAAGGAGAAGACTGATCAGAGATGCAGCCAAGAGGCCCATGATCACTCTGGATGAACTGCAGAGATCTACAGCTGAGGTGGGAGACTCTGTCCATAGGACAACAATCAGTCGTATACTGCACAAATCTGGCCTTTATGGAAGAGTGGCAAGAAGAAAGCCATTTCTTAAAGATATCCATAAAAAGTGTCGTTTAAAGTTTGCCACAAGCCACCTGGGAGACACACCAAACATGTGGAAGAAGGTGCTCTGGTCAGATGAAACCAAAATCGAACTTTTTGGCAACAATGCAAAACGTTATGTTTGGCGTAAAAGCAACACAGCTCATCACCCTGAACACACCATCCCCACTGTCAAACATGGTGGTGGCAGCATCCTGGTTTGGGCCTGCTTTTCTTCAGCAGGGACCGGGAAGATGGTTAAAATTGATGGGAAGATGGATGGAGCCAAATACAGGACCATTCTGGAAGGAAACCTGATGGAGTCTGCAAAAGACCTGAGACTGGGGCGGAGATTTGTCTTCCAACAAGACACTGATCCAAAACATAAAGCAAAATCTACAATGGAATGGTTCACAAATAAACATATCCAGGTGTTAGAATGGCCAAGTCAAAGTCCAGACCTGAATCCAATCGAGAATCTGTGGAAAGAACTGAAAACTGCTGTTCACAAATGCTCTCCATCCAACCTCACTGAGCTCGAGCTGTTTTGCAAGGAGGCATGGGCAAAAATTTCAGTCTCTCGATGTGCAAAACTGATAGAGACATACCCCAAGCGACTTACAGCTGTAATCGCAGCAAAAGGTGGCGCTACAAAGTATTAACTTAAGGGGGCTGAATAATTTTGCACGCCCAATTTTTCAGTTTTTTTATTTGTTAAAAAAGTTTGACATATCCAATAAATTTCGTTCCACTTCATGATTGTGTCCCACTTGTTGTTGATTCTTCACAACAAATTACAGTTTTATATCTTTATGTTTGAAGCCTGAAATGTGGCAAAAGGTCGCAAAGTTCAAGGGGGCCGAATACTTTCGCAAGGCACTGTATATACTGTATTTCATCTAACCTGGGAACGCCTTGGCAGTCTCCCAGGAGGAGCCATGTAAAATAATGTGTAAACTCTGTAAAGGTCTGATTGATGTCACAGCTAATCATACATCTTCCATGTGTAGATATAATGTTTGTGATTCTGCATATCAAAATGTTTTACAGTACAGTGTTTTACAATTAACAATACACTCAGTATTTCTCACCCTATTTTCACATGTGTTGATTTCTCCTGACAGAACTTAGATGAGGGGAAAGTAAGTAGTAATAACAAATAATTAGCAGAAAGCCACAATGGTAGAAGATAAATACATTTTTGCCTGTAACAAGTGTTTTCCCCAACAACACCTGGGGTGGGAAAACTATGTCTGACTTTCACTGTACATGCAGATGTTGTGACATAATCTGCACTTATGACTGTTATTGCAAAGCTCAAACACTTTCCTTCTTGAAAAAAGAACAGACTATAAGCAGCTAACAGCCCAAACTGAAACAGAACAGCATGTTCTAGTTTTAATTGGGCACAAATGTCAGTATGTGGTTACATTTATCAGAATCCCAATACGCAGAGTTTCATATTTAAACATCTTTCAGAATACTTTGAAAACCTGATTAAAAATAAAGGATTCATGAGCCTGGGAAAGGAGCTGCTCCAGGAGGTAAAACATTATTTGAAAGGAAACCCACAGTTCCTTTTCCTTGAAAGACGAAGGTGTCTAATCCTCACATCTTCATATCTTTTACTGGGGTTGACCGTGGAATTATGTGGAGAGCTGACACAATAACTTGTAATAGACCCACTAAACTAACATCATTCAAAACACAAACCCACAAAATTACCTTTGACTGGTCAAAATAACTGTAGCTTATTATGTGGCATGACTTCAATTGAAGGCATTTTTTCACAGTGGGATACTAATTTGTATCTGTCAATCATTTCTGTGAAAATAACATGGTACAAGGATTTTATGCCATGCAAATCAGCACTACAGCACTAAAACAATGATGATTTTGATGGGATATGCCAAGTAAGCAAAACATAACCTGCTGGTGTATTGTGTTTGTTTAGGGACAAATACTTATTGCCTACTTCAAACCAATAGACAGGATCTGATAAACTACAATAGACTACAATAAAAAACCACCCCAACTTTCTCCTGAAATTTTCATGAAATAGAAGTTAAAACATTTAACAGTTAAAGTGCCAACCGGTCTAATCTCTCCTGAGCTCTCCGTGCTTTGGAGGTGCTTGGGGTGCATAACCAATAAGCACCATCATGCCCTTGCACTCATAACTGTGCTGCATAAGGAGTGATTCCCATCCCAAGGCTCTGGAGCTTGGCCAGGAGGCAATCAGCACCAGTACAAGACAACAGCCAGTGCCAGTCATTATCCCATTGTCTGGAGGTGTGCAGCTTGTCCTAATTAGATGCAAAAGAGCAGAGAAACTGTATCTAGTGGCACTGCACATAGAAAAACACATTGCACAGCCCGCTGCTGAAGGTTCGAGTGTAATGAAATAATGAACTCCCATGGGATATTTTCCAGCAGAGAGCACAGCACATCAACAGGTGCCTTTTGAAATGGTAAACTGTGGTAGAGAGCAAAGGGCCATTAGAAAATAAGACCTGCAACACTGATCCTTGCATTCTGAGTGTCAGAGCATGAGGGCGAAACGTGATCGATAAAAAGTGATCTTCACAGCAGCTCATCTGCACATCATAAAAATAGCAAAACACCAGTAAATTAAAACGGCAGTGAATAAAAGCATCAAGGTGTTCAAACAGACAGAAAAGATGTTTATGTGATGTTGGCTGGATTCCTCACAAGCCTTGACATCAGAGAAGGCATCATTTTATTGTCACTACTGCAACTTCTTATGCATCTCACTCCTTGACTGCACATCACAACAGACCTGATGATCAATAATCTAGCGACCAGAATGTTTTGTCGCATACAAAACATTCAGACATCATAAGCACAGTTTGGAATTGTCACTAGGTTTTGTCTGTCAGCTATGCTTGCCATTTAGGTGGGGAGCCAAGTCTTTGTTCTGTAAACAATTTATTCTTTTTCTTAATAAAGGATAAGGATAATCACCTTCATTTGGCCAAGTATGTTACACACACACAAGGAATCTGTTTCCAGTACAGAACCGAGGCAGCCATCTGTGGCGCCAACTCACACCGATGGCTTTAACCATCAGGAGCAACTTAGGGGTCCAGTGTCTTGCCCAAGGACAATTCGACATGCAGACTGCAGGCACCGTGATTCGAACCTCCAATCCTCCGGCTGGGAGACGACCGCTCTACCCACTAAACCACAGTCACCTCCACAGTCTTTATTGTAAGTTTGTGTGTGTGTGTCTGTGTGTGTGCTGCTGTTTTTAATTTTTACCTAACTTTAAAGAGTCTACATCCACTTGTCACTGTGAATAGCGGACTAAAGTATTTGCATTATGCAGCTGACTTGAAGTACGTAGTTTCATCTTTAAAGGTGCAGTGTGTGAGATTTAGTGGTGAGCTTGCAGACTGCAATGTTCAGCAAAGCTCTCATACATCGCCATCACAGCTATTTCACAGCGATTACCATAAATGGAGGACAAATTGCACACTTGGAAAACAAGTGTGGCTGATTTGACCAAGCAAAGGCTCATTTGACCGCAATGGGTTACTCAGCACTGGCCATGTTCTAACTAAAGCTGTCAAACAAAATCTTGCATTTAAGTTAACTTTACTTCTTAGGTTAAATTACCTGTTACGCCGTCTTCCTGTTGTTTCTAACGTTACTTCTTCTTCATTGTCCAAGTATCTCTAAATCAAAGCTGCTACTTTAAAGTGAAAAAGTGAAATTCACTCTCTTCAAGGCTCATTTGAAGCAAAGAAAACTACAATTATTCTTATTTTCTAGTGAATACACATTAATGGAAACATAATTATGCAAACTATAGCCTATTTCTGCTAATAAATCCTTCAAAACCTTACACACTGCGCCTTTAAAGAGTAGTAATCATTTTAAGTCTTCAAGTCAGAATGTGTGAAGATGGGGCTAGACTTGATAGCCCTAATAAAATACTAATGGCAGTGTTTCATTTCACCATATTATTATTAATGTGATTTTTTTTTTTTAGTTTTTAGAATTCATGCTTTTCTGGCATTCACCACCAGAGAAGAATGAGGCACAGAGAGAAGCTACAGGGAGAGAGAAAGATTGCAGGAGAATACTGGATACTGGAGAGAATGATAAGGGGAACACTAATATCTTTTAAAGACCAGGCCCTTGGGCCACTACACAATCGAACTAATGTTAGCACACATACACACACACACACAGATGCCGTTTAATGCAGCAATATATATTTTAAAACCGTTAAAAGTGAAGGTGAGGTCTTATTGCCAATACACTCACATTATATATTATAATGTTCATTCCAAAGTGAGAAAATGTGAGGCTTACTGCAAAGGAATGAATGTACATCTGTGTGTGGGTGTGTTTGTCTATTTACACCTAATGACACAGTGACAGAAATGTGGATGGCAATTAAGTGTAAATGAATAAACAGAATAATATAGACAGCACAAAGTGGAGAAATACAGCTATGCAGATTCCTGCCTGCATGTAGGACTGGCACACGGCTGCATTATGGGAAATAGATAAACCTCAGGTTGGAGAAAATTTGAGGAAGACGATCGTCAGCATTAGTTTATCAAGATTCAGCCATTCACCCATGAACCTCATTGAAATGTTACTGTAAAAAGAATCACAGTGTTAATGCACTGCAATAAAGCTGAGTGTAGTACTATTAATACAACTGTTTGTTTTAATTTTTGAGAATAATTGTTATACTATAAATGGCAGGACAGTAAGGGATGTACTTCATTTGCATCTTTGCACCTGCAACTGACAGGTGCTTTGTATTCATGTTAGAATGCATGTCTTGCCCGTGTTTTCATATATTGTATCTAGTGCAATAAATCGTATCTTCTATCCAAATGCTCTGTATCATAGAGTTAATGAATGCTGGGGGATATTTACTAAAGTTTTGCAGCTCATTTCTTGGTGCTAAACAGTGAAATTACACTTGTTCATGGGGTTTTGTGCCAAAGAGAAAGAAAAAAGAGGTAACCCAGGAATTTCCATCTTTGGTCTCAAGCATTATGTATTATGCAGGTGTTTTATGTAGGAGTTCCCAATTGAGGATGGAAAGATAAAGAAGATGCAAAGATAAGGAAAGATGCAAACATAAGGAAGGAGAGAATGAAAATTTACACTAATACCATCAGCGCTTGATTTCCCACCACCGTGACAGAGAGAACTGTGGCTGAAATTTAACATCAGAAGAAAGCAGGTGTACAGTTTGCAGCCCTGCTGTCAGCCTGGCAGTTGTTAGTCATCTGAGACTTTGTTGGAGTTGAAGAACACATTTAAGGAGTGAGAAGGTGTTTGTAAATCACATTGCTCCCCAGAGAAGAATGTGAGGGACTTTTACAGGCTTCCAGGTCAAACCATGCATCAGTTAGAGAAGGAAATAAAAAATTACATGATTGCAGCTCTGAAATATGCTTATTGATTTCTTCAACCACATCAAAGTTAATTTGCTGTAAACTTAGACTTTCTTATACATTTCTTCTCAGTCAACATGTGCAGCCTACAGGCACCAGATCCTAAGCAGAGGTGTGTTCAAATTAACACACCTCGTTTACACCATCAGTACTAGTAAATATGCCACCAAATAAAAAAAATAAAAAAGGTTTAGTAAATATCTCAACTGTGTTCCATCCCTATAGTGTTTAAAATGTTTTAGTGTTGCACTGTGCTGTAGCGAAGTCATCTGAAATCCTGTGAGTGGCATCTGCATGTCTGATTTCTACTCAGCCAACACATCCAATCAGCATTAAATATCTACAGTGTAAACACAGAGAGTGTAAGAATATTATCTTTATGATAGTGTTGAGCCAACTCGTCTGTATTTTCTCATTTTATGTTGGATATTTTCTCTAGAAGGGATATCTGTAAATGGATAAGATAGGAAGTGATGTGCCTCCCAGAAGGAATCGTCTTTGGCCCTGGTAACACATGTGCATATTACATGTTACCATCTTATTTGCAATACCCACTTGGAGACAGCTGCTTAAAATGGTAAATCAGACAAGATGCAACAGTGGCATAAAAGAAGGAGCTGCTGATACAGTTCTACAGAGGAAACATCAAGTCCATTCTCTGCACCTCCATCACTGTCTGGTTTGGCTCAGCAACCAAACAGGACAAGTGCAGACAGTCAGGACTGCAGACAATGTCATTGGCGCAAGCCTGCCCTCCATAGAGGACCTCTATACCTCACGGGTCAAAAGGAGGATGGAGAGGATCACTGCAGACCCCTCACACCCGGGACACAATCTGTTCAAACTCCTCCCCACTGGACAGCGTTACAGGTCACTGTGCACCAAGACAACCAGGCACAAGGACAGTTTCTTCCCCTGGGCTGTCACTCTGATTAACACTTGACCCATGAAAGTATGACTGGACAATAACCCTCACTGCAATATTTGTAAATATACATTGTACAGATTATACAGATCTGTACAAGTCTCTAGTTTTATTCCTATTTATCTCATTTCACAATGGGCATTCCCTTGTTTGTCTGCATTGTTTACTGCCTGTTTATACTGCTTATTTTGCATTGTTTGCACTGTTTGTTGCTGTTAATACTACTTATTATGTTATACTAGCCTTATGCTGGTTTACTGTTTACTTGCCCCTTGCATAGGGATATGTACATGCACATTGAGAGCTGATGTACCAGAGTCAAATTCCTCATGTGTCCAACACACCTGGCCAATAAAGCTGATTCTGACTCTGATTCTGAAGAAAGAACTTTCTTCCAAAACAAATCCAGTGGGACCACTCTGGGCTTTTACCTCTTCAATCTAATTCTGCACTTTAAACCGGTGATGTATACATCATCCACTTTCCAGTTATTTCTTGTGACATCTACTCATGTAAAATATTTCTTTCTGGACCCACAAGACAAAAACATGTATATATTTGATAACCCCTGGATATCAAAGTGCCATCACATCAAATTCGACTGACTGCTGCTGCACATTAGAACAATGGCAGCAAAAGCATGTTTTCACCAAAGGTCAAATGTTCTTTTCAGGTGAAGAGATCTTTTCCTTTATCATGACTGAGACTTGACAGACAGTAGGAGGATAACAAAAATCAGAATGTCCATTAAGACAGAAAGTCAGTGAAAAAAAGGAGGCAAAACATAGACACATCTGACCATTAAGAGGAAAGCACATTGCTGCACTAATTCTATTACGTGCAAGGATGGTTTAGTAAATATAGCCAGTGATCCAAAGTTAATAGGGGTGATGGAAGCAGCAGATCCAAGCTAAAGGCCAACCGGCTGTCAGGAGGCTGACCAGATTTTGTGACAGCTTCCTTCAGCTGCCTGACGACTGCATAACACCCAAAGAATAACCCCTGTGGTCAGGTGGAAGGAGCTACAGACAAATAAGCTGGCTATTTGACAAAGACTCTTGAGATAAGGCTTGCTCAAGCTCCTGCATTTGTATTCCAAGTGAAGTGGGGGGGTGGGGGCTAATGTAATTGAAAACTATTGGGGTGTTAGGGGTCACTGAATTCAATAGACTCGGAAAAAAAGTGTTTGTGTGCTGAGTAGCAATGTGAAGTAGCAATAGCCCAGCTGCCAAATAATAGCTTCCTCATTTTGATTGATGTGTGAAGGATGGGAGCATGAAATCATCATTACTAACTATGTCAAGGGTGACACTCACCAAAAGAGTTTTCTTCTAAGGATGATTTCTTTGATTAAGTTGATTCAGATGTTTTTTAAGCCACAATGGAAACGGGTGACAACTGTTTGTCACAACCAAGCTTAGTTACAGTGAGTGACAGAACAGCAAACATCATTTAAGAGATTTGATAAGAAAATACTGCTTTACAGAATGAAACACAAAGAACAGATATAAATAATGAGTGTCATTACTGGTCAGTCACCCTGAGGATTTTTACTGTTAACTGATGCTTTACTGACCTCAGCTGAGATCATGAGATCAAGGAAACCCTGGATACTCCTGTCACGGATAATACCCAAGTGTACACATGAAGTCAGATGTTTTCATATCAAATCGAAAAATTCACACTCAAATAGATCCCAGTCTATGCAACTGTGCGTGTGCTCTTCCTGTGTTGACCATCATAACTTTATATCCACTGGAATCTCAGTAAGTCAAGGGCAAATGGCAGTTGTAGGAGCTGTCACATGAATTAAATAGCTTCCTTCAATTAGTTGTATTCTCCAACATTCAGTTCATCCCAATGTATGTTACTCAGAATTCATGTGGTACATATTCAAATCTGTGATAGTTCATCTTCTATGCATCTTGTACTGTATGTTTACACTATAAAACCCTATGTGGTATTAGAATATTCTCTCTGTGTAGCTGAAGCCTAGCTATTCCTGCTTCCAGGAATTTTTCAGAGGGCATTTCAAAAAATTAGATTTCAAACTTTGAATTAAAATTACAAGATAACAACAGTAATTCCTATAAAAGAGGAGGACAATGAGTCTGTAACACAAGGAAACCAATATATCTGCTTTGAAAAGACTGATGTAGAAGCAATGCTTTTTGCTCATCTATTCACTACAGCAATCCATTATAATCAACAGGAATTGAAGCTGACAACAACCTGAAGTCTCTAAAATGGACAAGGGTTAGCTTAACTTCTACCTGGAGAGTCAACTCTTAAGGCTTCAGGGAGTAAGTACAGTAATTGATATTAGAAGAATGTCTTAGGTAGAGAATTGCTCTTAAGGCCATTGTCAGACTTGGCACTAAAATATACCCTGGATGACTTTTTGTAAGAGCTGTTGAGTTTTCAAAATAAAGAAGTGGCAGCCAGTAACACAAGTAAAGCTATGCTGAAAAAAAGCTGCTCCACACCTCTAAAGCACTTCTATGGGTTCAGCTGCATTTGAAATTCAGTAATTTGTTCATTCTGGAGATGAAGTGGTTGTCAACAGATCCACACAAACATACCTTTCCACTAAGTATTAAAAGAAAACATCAAAGGAGTGTTTCAGTGATGCAGGTAATTTTTTTTAATGCAGACCTGTCATCCATAGCTGAATGGTTAATGCATGCTTACCTAGTCTGGATTCACTTTGCAGATGAATCAAGGATAAAATAAACTATATCTTTTAATCATTGTATGATGCATTTAAAAAAATGCAAATTTTTCTCAACTACCTCTGGACATGGTTCGGTCAGGGGTCTCCTCAGCTTTGACTAGTGAGCCTCCAAATGTTGCCTGCTCAGAGGATGTGGTGGTTAGGTTCAGGAGTTCCCTCCACCTCCCGAAAACATCCCCAGTATGAGCCAGCAGTTCTTCTCCCATTCTGAACACAGCTTTAGTCAAGCCCTGCTTTTCCTTCCTGAGTCATCTGATGGATCACCAAAACTTTCTTGAGGCCAACCCAAAGTCCACAGCCTCTCTGAACTCCTCCCAAACCCAAATGTTTTTGTCAGTGACTACCACAGTTACAGCTCTTCTGGCTCACATGTACCCATCTACTGCGTCAGGGGACCCCTGGGCCAACCATGGCCAGCAATCACATGGATGTGACCCTCTCATTCATGGGGAGATTTCTGACACAGCGCCACTCAGCCGGGGGCTCATGGGTATTGCCATATCCGCCTGGTGCCTCCCACCATAGGCATTTCCAGGAGTTTGGGTTCAGATCCAGTGCTGTGTGTGGAGGTGAGCCCACCTGTATCTACAGTAACTGGGACCTCTCCATCTGCCTCACCAGCTCTTGCTCCTGTCCTACCAAAGAGGTGACATTTAGCATATCCATGACATGTAAACCAACATAAAGCAGGAGGAGTTCAGGAACATTCAGTAGCTTATGTTTTGGAGTCAGTTTAACACTTCTGAGGGAAGAACATTTATTTTCTTATAGCTTTAGGAGGCATTTGATGACTCATCATGACAAATACTTTGGGGGCTGGAAAATTTCCATTTTTCATATTTTGGGTGGGATGCATCCCTCAGTCGCCAGTGGAGATTACACCCTAGGTTCATACTGATCACCTGGTGGAGAGTGAGAACATTAGAAATAAAGAAGAATGAAGCTATGTATCGGAGAGACTTTTTTTGCTGCTGGCCATATTGGTGGCGTATTTATTGTGTAAGGGAATTTATTTGCGTATTTACTACAGCGGTACGGTGGGCAGAGCAGTCGTCTCCCAACCAGAAGGTTGAAGGTTCGAATCTCTGTGCCTGCAGTTCACATGTCAAAGTGTCCTTGGGCAAGACACTGAACCCCCCCAGGTTGCCTGTGATGATGGTGCACGTGTTACGGGCCCCAAGTGCCGGGGCTGCGTAGCAGTGAATTAGTGCAGCCTGGAAAACACAATGTGACATATGAACAGAACTCTCACGGTGCGCTGGCATTCGCATCCAGACTGCATCTGGGGGTGGGGACAGAAGGTCCCTCCCCAAAACCATTCTGGGTGCAACGCCAAGCACACAAAGGTTCCGCTTTACCCTTTTCTGTTCTCCAACCGCCAAATCCAGGACAGCAGGCACAAAACATCATAATGTTCTAAAAATATAAATGTGGCACCCAAAATAAAACGTACATTCAATTGCCAATTATGAAATAATAAATTAACTGAAAACAATGTGGTGACATATCTTTAGGTGCACCACATAAGCAATGTTCTTCCGGGTTGCAAGCGAGAGCGGACGTTTTCTCTGCTTCTCTTGTCTGTTCTGGGATTTTCATATCTGAAATACAAACTAGAAACATGTTTGTGTTGAAAATGGGACAATACAGAGAATAACAAAGTCTTCTTAAAGATCAGTGCAGTGCATGGGTTGGACGATACTTCAGTATTGCTGATTAGAAACTTTAATTGGAGCCATATAATAATAATATCAGCATATTGTAGTTGTTTTAATTTAATTGGTTATTAATTTGATTGGTTTATGTGATTTTGTATACAACTTTAACAACATAACAACATATACACAGTATAACAATTAATGGAAAACTATTGTTGTATCTTAACAGAATAGTAATACAATAAATTACTCATGTGTTACATCAGTCTTTTCACCAAGCCTGGTACTTATGTGAGTTGTTAATAAAGTTGCTGTATGCAAGGTCTGGAAATCAAGCTAGCACTAACATGAGACTCAAAAGCAAACTGCTCTGCTCCTCCCACACTCTACTCTCCCTGCGCCGTTATTCTTTAGTCAGCCTTCACCTACATCCTGGTCGTCTTCACTGTCTCAGCTAACTCAGGAAACAGGAGCGAAGAGTGACACTTGCTCGCAACCTTAAAAAGGGCATATTTCTGCACTGCTGCCAGCTGTTCAATGGATCTGAGTCAGAGAAGTCTTTGACAGAACCTCTCCACATTTCTAGAACATAGTTCAACTAAAGCACATTAGAAAAAGTTGCATACTGGAAGCTGACATACAGATCGCAGATTAAATAATTTTACTTGTTTTTTGTACTTGTTATTAAGGGTCATAGATATATTTGATAGATATGGTGATACTTATGTATTTACTGCATATAACCATTTTAAGTCATTGACAGGACATAATCGACAAAGCCTTGTACATTCCTTGCATCCTATTGGGACAGAGATCTGTATACTAGAATGCACAGTGCTAAATATGTTTGCTCTACACCATCTGTCCCCGTTCATCTTTTTGTAACAAGCAAAGCCCTCACATAAAGAAACTAAAACAGTTGTTTAAGGTTTCATCTGCAATGCAAAACACCTGCTCATGATTCATCACTCATTGTACTTTATACAGAGAGCTTTTTGTTCATAGCTCACTGCAACTGGAATCATTTCAAAGTGGCCTCTAATCATGGTCACCCTTAAAGCATGAAAATGTGTCACTGATTATAAAAGCCTGAATAAATATTCTAATGTGCCATAGATTTTATTTATTAAACTCACTTTCATTAGCACTATTTTAAATACCATTAGAGTGTTCAACGATTGCCCCAATGTACAAAATGCACTTAAGTAAGTTATATAAGTGCTTTTGATTGACATAATAATTGTGTATGTTGTTCAGAATAAGGTCAGACTGTTGATGTTTCAATAGTCGCAATGAAAAAAAGAAACAACATTAAATGGCCTCTGTCAATCTGAAAGTCTGGAATAGTTTCACAAAATGTACTTTATTTATTTATTTATCCATCCATCCATTATCTATACCACTTATTCCTGGGGTCGCGGTGGTGGTGGAGCCAATCCCAGCTGACATTGGGTGAGAGGCGGGGTCCACCCTGGACAGGTCGCCAATCAATCACAGGACTGACATGTAGACAAACAACCACACACACTTACACTCACTCCTACCAGCAATTTAGAGACACCAATCAACCTAAGCTGCATGTCTTTGGACTGTGGGAGGAAGCCGGAGTACCCGGACAGAACCCACGTAGGAACTGGGAGAACATAAAAACTCTGCACAGAAAGGCCCCGGGTCAGCCTGGGCTCAATCCTGGAACCTTCTTGCTGTGAAGCACTAACCACTGCGCTGCTGTGCTGTCCTATACACACTCATTTTATTCTCTTTTTTAAAAATGTACACTTACTATAATACATTTCATCTGCAAAAAGTAATGCAAATTTACTGACAAATTTGTATAAGGATCCTCTTATATCCTTCCTCTCAGGCCTTCGAAAGGACAAAGACATATGACAACTGCTGTTGATGGTGATCTATACTACATACTGGATTTATTTATTGATTTATTTATTTCTAAATTGCATTGTTTATAATTAATATTTCAGACCGCTGTTTAGGGTTGAATTTATTTTATAGGATGAATTTTATGATTATATAATGTGTGTGTGTGTCCTTGTCTCACCCTTAATCAACCTGCAACCTGTCCAGTGTGTGCCCTCTCCCAGTATCAGCTAAGATTGAATCCAGACCCCACCCCCACCGTGATCAACGATAAGCAGATGTCGCTTTTGGATGGATGGACTACACTATACTTGACTGTGTCGGACACTGCATTGACAAAATTAAAGAAAATTTAGAGTGGCAAATCACGTAAATGCTTATTTTATTAAATGATCCAGTGCATGTGGGTGTTACATAACAAGCAGCACCAGATGGCTCATTAAGGTAGAATAAACTTTGTAAAAAAATTTCAGATTATATAGGGACCCATAGGTGGCAAATACATAGAAACTGGGAGACTTCACTCCTTCATTGGCTCCTCTCTAAACAGACTGGCTGCATGTTTGCCAAGAAACACTGCGCTCTACTGTACAAACTGTAATGTAATCTCTTGGCCTTGACTCCTGGTTATGTGCCCTGATAGGCTTATAAAAGAGTAATTATCACATAAAGTTTCCTATATTAGTACAAATCCCCCTGATGCAGAATGAAGTCAGCACACATACACACACAGGATCCATGTAGAAGTCATGCTTTATTTGGTTTCTAAAATCATATCATCCATTGCTCATACTGCCTGTAATTTCATCACCAGCCTCAGTGGGCGCAACACAATGCCTACCTCCAGAATACCAATATACCACCCTCATATTTCAATAAATGATCAGGTTGGGATGCAATTAGTAACTTGGAAGGGTTGTGAGAGTCACATGACAGATCGATTGAGCTGAGAGGCAGCATGCTCAGAGGGGGGATTCACAGCCCAACAGTTTGTCCCCTGCTCAGCCTGAATCCATGCTGTCTGTCTTCTTTATATGAACCATTCAAGGCTGGAAATATGCATCTGTCAAACATTCCCCATTACTCCAGCTGCCTGTCACACCTGGGGCAGCTCACAACCAACCACAAAAAAAAAAAATAAAAAACCGAGCATAGCTGTCGGTAGAGAATCCTCCACAGACTGAAAAGGCACCAGCTCCCCTCATTTCTCTGACTCTAATATCCTCAAAACACGAATATTTTTCTGGAGCTCTGCCTGAGTGCTGGGTTAATGACAGAGGCTGTGTCATGCAAGTAGTTGAGACAGGTTCTTTTTGCTCCACATTGTTTGATATTAAGGTATGACCAACATCCTATATACTGCATAATACTGCACTAGTGTTACTGTATATTTCCAGGCTGGTGCCTGTAGCTGAAAGTGAAGAATCTGTCATTAATAGTCATGAGAAAACCCATACCATGTATTCTCTCTCAGTACTGTGTGCGGTCTGTGCCACCAAATGGCATGAGTACTACAAAACTCCAACGCTGTGACTCTGTGGTAGTGTACTGTGGCAAGTTTCAGTACAGGTACTTAGAGTATGATTAAAACACAGTTGGTGGTTCGGCTCCTACCGGCAATGTTTCCACTACAGGCATGTCTGGATGTTCTCTCACCTCAACAACCAATGTCTTTTCACATTACAAAGCTATTTCTCTCATTGCTCTCCACAGTCCATGAGAGCGCTGCAAACTATGTCATAAATGAAATATAAGCACGCCGCTGTATTACTTATGAGACCTAACGCAACTTTGCTCTGAGCTATTTTCAGATTTCATTTAAATTCATTAATATGATGAATATTCTTATAGCAGAGAAACAGACGATAGGGCGTCAGTCCACAAGAAAATATTAGCAAAAGATGAACTTCACAGATTGCTTATCAGCAAAGACCACCTTCTAACTAGCCAATAATGTCTACATCAATCTTTGTAGTAAAAGCTTTTTTCAAGGCTCCTCCAGGGGATGTGCAAACACCAGCCAAGCCCACAATGAGACATTAAGTGACACTAATGTTCTTCACTGAAAATTTCAGATGTAACACTGCCCTGTCCTGTTGTTTATTTAAACTTCAAAGACTGAACGATGAGAAGAGCATAAAGAAAATGTTTTCACCAAAATCAAAGCATGGCAGTGACTATATAATCTGTACTATGTCCTAACCTTAGCCAGTATCATCAGCAGTGAACTGAAACACTGCATACAGTAATTATCCCATAACATTAAGAGTTAATGTCCCATGTGCACAGATTTGCAAATTATGTCAATTAGTAGCAGAAAATCCATTCAAATATACAGCCACACATGCTCAGACACATGTAAGGTTTGGGGAAGAGAGCGACTGACCGGCATCATTTATTCTGGCATCACACTGACACACAGACCCCCCAGCAGGTTGTCATTGCTGTATCCGAAGTCCTATCCAAACACCCCATAAATATACCAAAGAGACAATCTCTCACATGAGCTTCTCTGGATTTAGCCTCAGCTTAGTTCTGGGAGGATGCCAGCTCCAGATCAATAGGGAGTCAACTCATCAACTGCTGATCTGTGAACGGACACCTGAGCTCATGCTCCCCTGACTGTTAACTCACTTCCTACCACCAGCTTTGATCAGACAAAGTCTATTTCCCTTTGGGTCTTCTTCTGCCCCATTCCCTCTTCCATTTTCAGCCTCTGACACTGTTTCTGTGTGATGTTTATTGGTGTTTTTATTTAAGATATACACTGTATTATACATACCTCTTAGACTCTTTTGATTAAACTCAGATTGCTAAAGTTGTCACTGACACAGCTTATTAGCGATAAAAACACACATAAAACCATGTCTGAGTGCTTTACCAACACATAAAGCAACTTAGCTCCAGAAGAACCAGATCACCACTTCAAATTCATCACAGAAAAACTATAAATCAATTTTGTGCACACTAGAGAGAGAGAGCAATGAGGTTTCCTGTTTTCATTGTTACAGCGCTTTCAGTGTAAAGTGAATAAATAACAAGCAAGGTCTTACCTGGACTCTTGGTGAGGCTGCTGTTGATTGTAACAGATCCTATCTCTGCTTTTGGGACAGAGTCAGAGAAAAAAAGAAAGAAGAGGAGAAAAAAGCTGAGAGAGAGGAGGGGCGAGGAGAGGGACCACAAGCGTAGAGAAAGAGAGAGCGCGAGAAAAATCAGAGGGAAACCGAGAAAGTGTCTGTGCACAATGAGGGAGAAGCACCGACAGACAGGAGAGAGGAGAGAGTGATGACAGTGGTGCTCTCACACCGCGCTACCTTACACTGAAGGGGATGTGCTGGCTCTGGGAGGTGGTACTCCTCAGTCAAATGACATCTGCCTCTTGCTTTAAAACCATTGGCTAAGAGAGATGGTTTTCTAATAAGCCATCCCTGCTGTCTCCAAGTGAGCACACCCCCTCTTTCTTATCTACATGCATAAGCAGATGCATGCACACACACCCATATACACATGCACAGATTCATTTTTTTCTGTGCAGCGCACAAAGATTGTCTTTGCCACCCCTTTTGTCTACATTTTCCTGTTCCTATTCTCTTCTCCACCACTTTCATGTCTCTTTATCCTTTGAGGTGCTCTCCTATATGTGCATTGTCATTTTTCACAAGTGTTTTTATGGTGCAGTTCAAAATTGCCTCAGCTTTTGATTGTCCCTTCTTTTAAAGGACATTTCCAGCCATTTCCAACATTTTTCAAAAAACTAAAAAAAAAAGATGGTTACCTTTTTATGCTTTATATAATGTATAGACTTATGCTAAAAAGTATTTTATGTTATTTTTCAGCTATTACAGACAGGATCACTCTAGGTATATTGTGATCATGATCACACTGAACAACTTTTTTGCTTTCAAATTATTAGATGCCTAAGCGTCAGCGATGTGTTAGTGTTTCCAGTGTGGAAAGTTTGGACCTGACTGAACATCTCGACAAAATTAAGGCAGTCAGGAACTGAATAAAAACTAAAAAGGTTAACTGGTTCAGTCTAACCGCTAAGCATACCTTTTTAAACTTGTTTCATCAGGCTCATAGTGTGTGGGACGTAAAAGTTAATGCAATTTTAGATTTGGATGCATGAATCAATTACAGTTTTCAAGTGGTGTCATTGACTATAATGAGTAATTTTACAGAGCCTGTTATCGCCTACTCACAAAGTAATTATTAGTGGAAAATCTGGGAAAATATGTTTTCATGTCCTTTCATAAGAAAAACTCAGTTAGCTTTGTGAATTTGATCTGAAGAGAGAGAAAACATTGTATTCACAGTAAGAAATCACTGCATTTTGCACCTAGGGTAAATAAGTATTAACATTTACAAATGAATTATTAACATTGTACTTTCTGTGACCTCTTTACTTTATAAATTAATTTGAAGTCACTGTAAGGCCAGTGACTTAAACATGCACTAATATTACTATAGCTGTGTGTGGTGTGACAACACTGTGTAGTGAGAAAAATTTCACCCAGCTTTACAGTTTCCCAAGTGTGTTATCATCCTTGGGTGTCAAATACCGGTGCTTTGTTAAATACCGTTTGTGAAGTACCTAGGGCACAGCGTGCATCACTAAACAGCTGTATTTTATGCACAAAACTATGTGCTTAGATCTACAAGGTTTAGGAAAAGGTAATGGCTTGGGTTAAAACCCTCATCAATAAAACGCACAATGTCACACATCGGACTCCAGTGCCTCGCTTCTGTAGAAAAATCTAATGTTTTATTACCCCATTTTCCAGCCCACCCCCCCAATTTCTCCTTTAATATACTGTGTCACACTAAATGCAAGACTCAAGCAACTGTTGTATCAACCATATCAACTTCACAGTGCTAATGCATGAATAAAATTAAATAAATCAGTGTTGGGTTCACAGCTTGTTGCACTGCCCCCAAATGTCCAAAACATGAAGTAATGTGGGTTTTAAGTGAGGTAGGTGTGTCACAATCAGGTCAGGACTTGTTCTTATCAAATGTCTGTTTTCTATCTTCTTAAAAAAAAAAAAAAAAACAAAAACAAAAAACTGTTGTTTTTTTGTTTATAAACAGTGGATGTGCAAAACAGAAAAAAAACACACACACACACAAAACAATAGTGGCTACATCACTTTCACAAACAGTTTGATAAAGCGTCAGTGTTTGACACCATGGGAATGAGAAAGGGCTGGTTTTCCTCAGCTCTGTGGTGTTTTAGCATTGTTTTGGTTGATGTTTTGCATTGGTTTACTCTCATGACTCCCATCTCCTGCAACAGGCTGAAAACGCTGCACACCCTGACCCAATAATCTAACAGCTAAACAGACAGACAAAGTTATTAGGTGAGACATATAGCGTATATATACACTATATTGCCAAAAGTATTCACTCGCCTGCCTTCACATGCAAATGAACTTGAGTAACAACCGATTCTTAATCCATAGGGTTTTAATATGATGTTGGCCCACCCGTTGCAGCTATAACAGCTTCAACTCTTCTGGGAAGGCTGCCCATAAAGTTTATCCATCCATCCATTTTCCTCCACTTATCCTGGACCGGGTCGCAGGGGCAGCAGTCTAAGCAAAGATGCCCAGACTTCCCTCTCTCCAGACACTTCCTCCAGCTCCTCCGGGGGAATGCCGCGGCGTTCCCAGGCCAGCCGAGAGACATAGTCCCTCCAGCGTGTCCTGGGTCTTCCCCGGGGCCTCCTCCCGGTGGGACATGCCCGGAACACCTTCCTAGGAAGGCGCCCAGGAGGCATCTGAAACACATGCCCGAGCCACCTCAGCTGGCTCCTCTCGATGTGGAGGAGCAGCGGTTCTACTCTGAGCTCCTCCCAGGTGACCGAGCTCCTCACCCTATCTCTAAGGGTGCTACCCCACCCTTAGCAACAGCAATAATGTGGTAAATAATTCACAGGAATATGTCTTTGGAACATATTATCTGTTTTTCTAAGAAAAGTCACTCTTTTAATTGACTGTTACAGTAGCAGCAGGATTTTCTGTCCTTATTAGTGACCACATTTATATTACATGTAGTCATTAGATTCAGTCTCTCACTATGCGAAAGTCAACAATTCTTTTGAGAATCAAGGAGTGTCAAGGGGTAAATCTTTTTCTGCCTGTTTTTGTGAAATATAAAATCTATTTCTTTATATTAATTTCCCTGTACCAATTGAAATATCAACTAAATAATAATACTTCATAATTTTCTGACAATATGTTCTCTATAAGTTTGGGTATAGGAGTCAGTTCTGATAACTGGTTGTCATTTAAACCTCTTTATTTTACCATCAACAAAATCTAAAACTTTACAGTGACCCCATCAATGATACAACACTTTATATGGATTCAAACACATTCAAACTTCCAGAACAGCTCCTAATCAGATGATTTGTTTTTGAAGAAAATTCATTGTGAAACAACAAAAACCATAAATTATGTAATTTAATAAATGAAAGTATGACCTCTATTCTAGAGGTTTTAACTCGCTGGTATCCGAGATAAAGCAGCCCAGGAATAATTAATATATTCTTTAGTTCAGAAAGAAAGAAAAAGAAGGTATAGAGCTGGTCCAGTGTTCCACGGCCAGGACGAAAACCGCATTGTTCCTCCTGAATCTGAGGTTCGACTATCGGTCGAATTCTCCTCTCCAGTACCCTGGCATAGACTTTCCCGGGGAGGCTGAGGAGTGTGATCCCCCTATAGTTGGAACACACCCTCCGGTCCCCCTTCTTAAAAAGAGGGACCACCACCCCGGTCTGCCAGTCCAGAGGCACTGTCCCCGACCGCCATGCGACGTTGCAGAGGCGTGTCAACCAAGACAGCCCCACAACATCCAGAGACTTAAGGTACTCAGAGCGGATCTCATCCACTCCCGGTGCCTTTATCAGTGTGTTAATGGGAATATTTTACCATTCTTCCAGAAGCGCATTTGTGAGGTCAGACACTGATGTTGGACGAGAAGGCCTGGATCGCAGTCTCTGCTCTAATTCATCCCAAAGGTATGCTTTACATCTGACGCTTTGTATTGCACTTGGTGATGTAAATCTTGGATGCAGCTGCTCAACCATGGAGCCCCATTCCATGAAGCTCTCTACACACTGTTCTTGAGCTAATCTGAAGGTCACATGAAGTTTGGAGGTCTGTAGCTATTTACTCTGCAGAAAGGTGGGCGACCTCTGTGCACTATGCGTCTCAGCATACACTGACCCTACTCTGTGATTTTACGTGGCCTCCCACTTCGTGGCTGAGTTGCTGTTGTTCCCAATCACTTCCACTTTGTTATAATACCACTAACAGTTGACTACTAATTAGTAGCGAGGAAATTTCACGAATGGACTTATTGCACAGGTGGCATCCTATCACGGTACCACGCTGGAATTCACTGAGCTCCTGAAAGCGGCCCATTCTTTCACAAATGTTTGTAGAAGTGGTCTGCATGCCTAGGTGCTATAAACACCTGTAACCATGGAAGTGATTGGAACACCTGAATTCAATAATTTGGATGGATAAGTGAATACTTTTGGCAATATAGTGTAATGTGACTGTGGATGATAACTATACAAATAGGCAGCTGTTTACTGATGTGTCAACTTTAGGCTGATAGTAAATGTACTGTTCCTGATTAAATACATAAAATGAAATAAAGCAGTGATGTGTTCACAGCTTGTTGCACTCTCCTCAAATGTCCAAAACCTGTAAGTAATTTGGGTTTTAACTAAGGTAGGTGTGTCGCAGTCAGATGATATCCACTGCCAACTGTTAAACATGGTGGAGGATTTGTAATGCTCTGAGTAGCCAATTCTAGGCAGCCACAACTATGAGATCATCTGTATTGTTGTATAACAGCCAAGTAATACAAACCCACAGTATGGTGTTAGCACTGTTCCCTCTGAGTATACACAACACTGATAAAAGAAAACAAAACTTGTTATCCAAGACTTAGTCATGGACAACCTTATTGAATGAGAATGGTTTCTCTGAAAAGTGATGAATAGTTTGCTTTTATCTGCTGATGCAGGGAAGTTGTCAGCAGTAATTATTTCAGACTGAGCTTCATTTCATCCTTCTTGAATGTCCGAAACACTTAATTATCTACAACCTGCAGGTCAGGTCCTTTTGGGTCTCAGTACTAGTCCTAGTATTCCATCTACTCATTTCCCTTTGTCTGACATGTTCAGTTTTGTGGATGACACAAATAAACTCAAATGCAAAAATGTTATTTTTGAATTAAAACCAGGGTTTGAAGGAGTGCTCAGTAATTACAAGAACCTTCTTGCCCAAGTTTTTCACACCTGACACACCTGAAACGTTTAATTCAGGTCTTCTGTTAAAAAAAAGTGTAAAAATGTTCCTTGGTTTTCAGTTTTTATAAAGCTTTGGTCAGTGACCTGAATGCAGATCTATCAGCTAAGCTCTGAAATGAGGCTATGTTTCAGTAAACTGATCTTTATTTATAAAATCAGTGGAGTTGCATTTGTTAGTTGTATAAATGGTATATACATATATATTAACCTGTGATTTGCCTTTATCATTAGCATATTTCCAATCTCCTTTCTCTGCCAACTTTATCCCATATTTTGGAAATTCATTATGCTTACTCATGATCGCATGGGTTCGGGCGTCACCACTGTTGGCTTTCATTATCTGTTGTACTGTAGGAACATCTAACTGTTGGGACACAAGCTTATCTGTTGGTTGTTTCATGTTCTCCATAATTACATTTTTGATGGACTCCTTCTGTTTGACCTGTACCTTTCTCTCTGACCCACTGTGGGGTAATTGGCTGTGCTAGTGATAACCCCCTTGAGTTCCTGTCATTCTGCCCTGGCATACCTCTACCATGCCATACTTTCATCCAAAGAAAAATATAACCTAAGATAATTGGAATTTTTCTCTTTCTTCAGTATCCATCATCTTGACTTTCTCGCTCTTCAGAGATAAGAAACTTTCCTTTGACAAGAGCCACAAAACAGTCAACTCATTAATGTGAATTCTGTACAGTATCTAACAGAATGAATAAAAATAGAATAAGACTAATTAATCTGACAGCAAATGGATCTTTCCTCTACTCAGGTGTAGATGGCCAAAAGATTTATTTTATCATTTCCTAAAGGAGAACATTTGCTAATTTATGAAGTGAAAAGAATATTCAGACAAAGTAATGAATAAAGAGTCACCGCTTTCACAAAGAATTTCATTTTGAGATTCACGTCAGCAAAGGCTGTACTCTACAGTGCAAGTGCAAGCATTGTTTTCTTGAGGTTTCCTCCTCACATGAGGACACGTGGAGAGCACTCCTATGGTATTCTTCCTGGCTACACAGGTCGGAAAACACTCTCTTTATAACCAGTCACAAACTAAAAAGCCGTAGACCAAATCAAAATCTGGGGATAGCATTAATTCTGACAGCTAATTCAAATCATTCAACCCTGCCGGGGCAGATAGCTGACTCTCTGTATCTTAGCCTCTGGAAGCTCTTTTTCATTCATGGAATCACACGGAATACTGTGGCTGGCTGAGTGTGGTTTGCTATCTGATTGTGTGTTTTATTTAAAATGGTTGTGGTTAAATTCACTTCTCATGTTAAGCACTACTGAAACCTATCGCTAGCAGCTTCTTCATGCAATCTCAATTACCCACCAGCTATGATAAAGGAGATAGCTTATCATCTAAAAATAAAACATATCACTTATCCCTTGTCATTTACCGGATGAATTAAACTTAAACAATGCTGCATGTCAGCACATAATATTTGTATATAATGGGTAAAAAAAACATTTTTAACCTTTAATTTATTCAGGATAGGTTGTTTTATGCATTTTATAACGCTTTATATAACTTATGTTTGTGTGTTTTGTATCAACCCTGCCTAAGAAATAGGGACAAAAATGGCCATCAAAGTTAATGTTAGTTTACAACTGTACACCTTGCACATTAACTGTGAACTATCTTAGCCAAGACGGGGCTAGCCAAGTATCAGCTTGTAATCAGCTGAAATTCATGTTTTGCTGACATAAGGACAAAACTGTGTTCATCTATGAGATATACTGAAATGTGAAAACTGAAAATGTTTTCAGTGTTAAGACTCCTGTGAAGAGTCAAGTAGTAAATTATATCATGGAATTTACCACAGCAACAAAGCCAGCTGGAACGACTTCCAGTATTTTCAGACTAGCTGCAAATTTCTCTCAGCTGCTATATTCACTACTTGTGGTGCACACACACATACACAATACCAGCAGCACCTTCTACATGGAAGACACTTTGATATGTCTCAGTAGAAAAAGCAAAGGTGTAAATTAAAATCTCCATTTAGTGTAGTTGTTTCAGTTTCAGAGTCTTGTTATAGACCTTTTTTATGGTCTATTTATGAGTTGTCATAGCAACAAAAGCACAGATGAAACAAATTACAGTTAATGATGGCTCAGTTCCACCAGGTGTCCCAGCACGTCATGACACCGAGGCAGCAGGCACAATACAGGACCCCTGAACCACCTGACCTACATGCTGTTTTTAACATTATTAATTATCAAGAAGCTGTGCTATTTTTTTTTTAATTACAAGTCACAGTGTTTGTTGTGAAAGAGCTATTGCTCATGCTAGTTTACTGAACACTCCAAATAAAACAGAGTTATTGTTAAAGTTACTAACAATACCCATACTTCACTGTGAAAAGTAAAAAAGTTTGCTATGAAAAAGGCCTATATCAAAACCCTGGAATGGAAGCAGCCAAACTGAATGCAGCATTCAGCACCATTTAGTAAAATAGCAACCAAAGCTTTGGTTCGAATATGTAATCTTACTAGATGAATTACATTCTGGATAGATAATTATGTGTTCTTTAAATGCTTTTGTTTTTTTATTGTTTAATATGCATAGCAATTTTCATTCCACATCACACTTTGGCAGTTTTTTAAAATTGTACTATATTTGGATTTATTTGAATGCATATTCAGTAAGTCTCTGTTTAATGTATCATTTAATTTAAAAACTGTAATTCCAGCTAAAGGACAGCTAAAGAGAGTTCACCTTTCTTCATCAAAACATCAACAAACATAGTATTCATTTTATGAATTTTTTTATGATATCCCCTCCAATTGGTTTAATGAAAACAGTGCCATGGTAAACAATGAGTAATTGCAGGCTTGGTAGTGCTGTCCATTACAACTGAGAGTACTGGGAGGAGGGTAAGCTCACCCAGAAATGCTGTTCCAATTTAGATTTAGACGAGCCTCTTTCTGATGCCAGCCCCCTCATGAAAAGGTTAACAATCTTTTAATCTACGGTACATGGTGACCATGATGTTGGTGAAAGTAATAAAGGATATAACATCTATTTAGGTTTTCCTTTCAAACTGAAACTCACAGGCTCTTATTGTTTTCAGAAATATGCCGAAAGAAGCTTGCAGAATCATACTGCTGTAAATGCAATCCATCATGTTCCAGGTGTGATTCATAAGCCAATTCATAATCATTGCAGTTTCAGTTACATCAAAATTAAATCCATTCTCCTAGCTGTGTCAATAAATAGATTGTTCAACCCATCAGCATTCCCAGGGCATCAGATACTGATGTTTTGTCAAAGTACAAGGTACCCTTTGGCATCTTCATCTGATGCACATGGTTTTGTTACAGCAATATTAGACATACGTACAAAGACAGTGCTGAATCCAGTGTCAGTCTAATTTTTACGGTTCAAGCTCTGACATCCCCATTACAGATTTGGACTTCCGTGTTCTTCTGTTAAGGTTTATTGGGGGATTTCATTAAAAGCAAACCTTGGATGTGGAATTTACAATCAAGACAAAATAGCCTACTTCCAGGTGGTGAGCCATCTCGCTGAATGTTTTATTTGGAGAGAAAGCCTGTGTCATTCCCTGGCTCTCCAATGGGACTGTCAAAGCTTAAAGTGTCCAGTATTGCTGCAGGTAAATTTACAATGGAGCCAATAAAGGGCTGGAGTGGTTGCTCTGGGTATCTAATATTGCCACAAGTTAACAATGGAATCAATTGAAAACCCTGTGAATCAGATGTAGACACCCAGGGGTACCTTATGCATACTGTAACTATGAGACACTAGGGGCTCTGAACAAAATGTCACTATTTGATACTCTGGGAATGAGATTTGGTTGAATCTTGTTTTCTTTCAGAAGCATGTTTCCTTCCATTGTGCCTTTGTTACCTACGCCAAGGACGAGGGTTATGTTTTTGCCAGGCGTTTGTTTGTGTATTTTTAACAGTATAACTCAAAAAGTAATGAACGGATTTTGATGAATTTTTTTTTTTTGGAGAGGAAAGGTATGGCCCTCATAACAACTGATTAAAGTTTGGTGCTGATTCATGTCATAATTTGGATACAGGAATATTTTAAAGATTATTTGCCATTGAGCCCTGCGATGGCTTGGCGACCTGTCCAGGGTGTACCCCGCCTTTGCCCGATTGCCGGCTGGGATTGGCATGTGAGGACCCTTTAGGCCAAAGTGCACAGCTTCGCTGTTGAGCACTTCAAGCGCATACACAGCTGTGGAGCAACAGACGGGCAAGAACCCAATGGCAAAGATATTGAGTCAGGCTCAAAACATTTTCATCCATGAGACTAGACATTTTAATTGGGTCTCCCTCATGGCCAGTCTTCATTCCATGACCTTATTGCTCACACTGTGCATTCGCTCAGATGGGAACAATGTGACACTGGACATTGATTGACAAGTCCAATAAAGTTCAGGTCTACCAAAATAAAAACAGTGTCACTTTGAGCCATTTTACTTTGTACAGCTGATGAACAGCAGTAATCTGCCATCAGCATTTTAGATTAGATTAGATTCAACTTTATTGTCATTACCCATGTACAAATACAAGGCAACAAAATGCAGTTTAGCTTCTAACCAGAAGTGCAATAAAAGCAGTGCAGAGTGCGCAGTATCTACAGTCTGTACAGTCAGAACTAATTTACCGATGGATATGTACAATTGATATTTACAGTAAGATATCTAGGGTAATGTATGATGTACAACAGACTATGGATTCAAATTACAAGTAATGGACAAGGTACATTAAGCTTATGGAACACTAGTGAAATGAAATGAGATGGAATGAAACAGCGCAGAATAAGAAGACAACAATAAGTTATATAAATGAACAGTTCAATAGATGTAAATCAAGCAAAGATAAAGATAAATATACAGTATCAGCATATGAACAGTATGCAAATGGATAACAAAGCAGTATTCTGTGAGTATAGTATGTGCAAATTAACAGATCACTTCAGTGTTACAGGTAGCAGAGATGTATTGCATTAGTCCCAGGAGGAGAGATGAGAAGGGGTGAGGTGTGTGTAGTGGTATAGAGGAGGACAGTGGGGGTCAACGGGGGAAGAAGCTGTTCCTGAGTCTACTGGTTTTGGTCCGGAGGCTCCTGAAGCGCCTCCCAGAGGGTAGGAGGTCAAACAGTTTCTTCTGACATGTCAGAAATTTGGTCTGGGTGCCAGGACCCTGCTCACACTGTGTGTCAAAGAACGGCTCTAAACATAGTTGGGGTGACTGAATCGTTACATCTTATTCAGAGCACAGTTGTCTGTCAGCGAGGATGCTGCTGTTCCAGCTACACATTAATAAGGATAAGGATAAGAAAAAAAGTCACTTTCGGCTTTTCCCGTTTAGGGGTCACCACAGGGAATCCTCACACTGACGACTCGCATGTTGACATTTGACACGTGTTTTACATCGGATGCCCTTCCTGATACAACCCTGAATCAAACCCAGGGCGCAGCAGCGAAAGCGCTGTGCCTTAACCACTAGCCTACGAGGGACGGCATTAATAAGGATAAGGATAATCACCTTTATTGGCCAAGTATGTTACACACAAGGAATTTGTTTCCGGTACAGAACTGAGGCAGCCATCTGTGGCACCACCTCAACCGATGGCTCTAACCATCGGGGGCAACTTGGGGGTTCAGTGTTTTGCCCAAGGACACTTCAACACGTGGACTGCCGGCAGCAAGATTTGAACCTTTAAAGATATAACCATCATTCCAAATGTTTTAATGGTCAGTCATATATGACGATCAAACTATCATGGGAATATTTCCTTTATGTCATTATAGGGAAAACTGAGGAAACTGAGCTGAACTTGGCAGAGGTCTGCACTCTCTGAGTCTTTTTTTTTTTTGTTATGATTTTACTGTTTGCATTATGTTTTGGTTTGAAAATTACTTGTTTTCATTATATAAAAATCATTTCAAAATGTACTTTTTGAAAAATTATTTTCTTAGTGCAGAAAGCTCATCACAAAATGTTTTAATTAGGTTAGGTTTAGGTTAACTTTCCACAATGTCTTTGGCTTCATCTCACTTAAAGAACACAGTTCATATACTAAGGCAGTACCATACACATACCATATGAATGACAAAACATAGTTTTACAAAATAAACAATAGGTAAAAGGCATATCCATCTGTGGAATAAGCCTGACAATAGTAATTGGAACAATAAAAAGAGGAGAAAGAAGATAAAGCCCAGACATCCAAAAATAATCAATTAGCAGGAAACTCAAATCACAACCATCTCAGTTTACTTTACTTAATGAGGAACAAGTGAAACCAAGACCTTTCCAGATATTTACCAGGTGGATAAATCATTAAAGAGCAAAGCTCTTTGATCTGACAAATTGCCAATAAAGCTTAAAAGTGTTTTTATTTTTTAAATGGGTATAACAACATCTCTGCCATGTTCTTTTCTCTGCATCTTTTGTAGCTCTTCTTGCATTTTTGCCCTTAATCTCCTCACAGAAAAACATTCTCTGTCCCTCCAAAGAACTTTATGATGGTTGTGAAAGTAGACTAAATATAATGGAATAAGTAAAAAATATGTTGTTTTTTCATATTTTATGTTTTGTCACATTTTTTAGCCCCTGACCCCAGTGGGTTTTAACCTTTATAGCAACAAAGGCAGAAGAGAAAGCCTTTCATTACTTCTTTGAAATCCACAAAATGATTTTGGAGACACTGACACCCATTTGTTCACAAGCTTTAATTTCCCAGTTAATAAGCGATTCTGCCTCATACAAATCATTACAAAAACCCAAACAGACTGTCCTGGTCTGTACATTTGCACAGTTAATATGTGATGTATAAAGGACAGAGGCTAATAACTGCATGTCCCTGCCTTGGAACTATTATGATATTAATTATATTTAGGAGTAGTCTTCACAAATTCAAGGAACCCAGCAAGTTGCATCTTGGGGATCCTTGTGTGTACATACATGACATTGTTTTTCAGGAAAGCCATTTGCTCTGTTTGTACCATGCCATTTCTATGGCTTGAATACAGTGAAAGGTTTGACAGCTATGTTAGAAGAGGGCTCTAATGGATAGTTCCAACTTCCACTCCCTCCCATTTAAAACTGTACACAGACTGACATTTAGCATACCTAAAGTCTATTTGCCCAGTGATACTTGTCCTTGGTGATGCAAATGCTGCCACTGAGCAAAACACAGAGCATCAAGTGTGATGTAGATTGTGATACTGAACAATACAGCATCTTTGCCGCATCATATTTCTGCAGTTGGACACTGAACAATGGCTGGGTGCTGCATTTAAACTCAGTGTTTGTGAGCTGTAATGCATGGACCTCTATTTACTGAGTGAGCACATTTACAAATGTGTGTACAGAGAGAGTATTGTAGCCATTCCAATTAATGCAATGTACCAGAAAATAACTTGCATTAACTCTGTCTTGTGTCCATGGGTGTCTTTGAATCATAAATTCATCCCTGAGATGAATAATATGCTCCAGATCAAGGAATCATGTCCTGGAAAACAAAGACATA
>NW_018128134.1:203099-222465 GCF_001952655.1 Monopterus albus
GGAGCCAGCCATCTGCGGCGCCACCTCAACCGATGGCTCTAACCATCATTCTACTATCAACTATCATTTCATACATATATACATCATATTTACAGGTCTGTGCCATTGATAATGTTTTAATGAATTGTACTATTGTGTAAGCAATATTTTAAAATATACAATTATATTTATAAATGTGTCTTTTTTATATTATTGTATATCACAGTGCCCAGCTTACCTCCTAAAGCAATAGATATCCATGGACTGGCTTGAGGGGATTTCCTTCGCTTGTGCTCTAAAGTTACAGGCTAAGCAAGTATAGTACCATTTCAAACTCCATTTCACACTGAAACAATTAAAGACAAAGCTGGCATAGAAAAAATATATTATAAAACATCAATCATTAAATAAGTAGATCAACATAGCACTGCTAATAGTTTTTTTTTTATTTCAAGTGGGCTTATTTGCATCAAGATGGTCAGTGCTTATACTTTATTTGTTTTAAACTGTGCAAAAAATAAAGAATCTAACATACCACCAACAGTGTAAAAAGAAATGGCTTTTATTCTGCCTCCACAGTGCACATACTGCTGTTTAGATTGTACGATTGGGCAGCGTTTCTGCTTTTGTGGATGCTAAAAGCACAGTAGTTGTCAAAGAAATATGGGGTCACAAATGCAGTGACATATGCTGTGTTAATGCTATGAGAGAAATTACAATCACAAACAAAGGCTGTAGACTGAAATGAAGCTAAAAGAAATGGCTTTCAGTGGATGAAGCTTGCATAGTTCAAATGTGTTTTTTCCTAAAAATTCAATACTACCACTGTATCATTCATATTTTGAGTGAAAACATCATAAAACTGCCTGCTGATTCAAGGTGCTGTCTCCTGTGCACCACTCTTAAAAGCAAAATGAGGAAGAGGGTCATCAGACTGTTACCACAGCGGGAGCACCAAGCTTTTTTTCCCTGGTATTTTGTTGGACCTATCCCTGAGAGCAGTACATTATGCAGAGGGATGAAATCTGATTGAAATTATTCAGTCTAATTTTCACTTCGGTGTGGGTGGCTGCCTGCAGTATCGCAATGTCAAGCCAGCATCAACAGTTAAAACATGCTAAGAATGAGGCAAAGAGGACACATACAGTCTCCTGGAAAGTCAAGATTAATTTATAGATTTTTTTTGTGAAAATGTTTTAGGATGATGGGAGGTGTGACAATTGAGATTTCTTCAGCCAAATCCTCCACACACTGACAAAACCTGGTTTATCTTGTACCTTCCGTGGTTCTCTTTCTGAAAAAATATAGTTTAATCAAGGTCCCGAAAGAACTTTCATATCAGCAGATCCAGCTACCCCTCATCTCTCCTGACAGTTTCTAGGTGACTGTTTGGCCCATTATTTCATCCCTGATACATCCTCCCATGTGAGGTTGGTCCATGACAACAGTCACACTATAATCAATCTCAGCTTTGTCTTGATACTGTACTGAGAATGCTGGAACTAGTTTGCAAATATGAGCTTGAAAGGTGAAGGACAATTAATCTGAGTTTACAGGGCATGATAACATGATGGGGATCGAGCACCAAACAAGCATCCTGTAAACACACTCTGCCTGACATATTCTTTAAGTGTTTAAATTCACATGGAACTAAAATAAAAAAGACATAATGAAGTTAGATGTGGCAGCACAATTACTTAGTGAAGGACAGCAGAAGTACCAGAAATGGATATTTTTAAAGGCTCTTGGTTCACTGGACTAGCTGCTATATGACATGTGCACAGGCATACACACACACACCCTCTCATCTACATACATTGTCACTTCCATGCAAACCAATTATATCCTAGGATATTATATGTAATTAGAAAATGCAGATCTGTCTCCCTTGAACCCTTTTATGACAGATGGTGTATTACAGCGTATGTGTGACACCTTTTTTGCCCCTGACATTGTTCACTATTAGAATTTACAGATCACATTGGAAAGAGTCTCAGCTATAGTCTACAGCCACAGCAAGGCAGCTGTGTTGGAATTACAAACGTGTCAGGCAATTCTGGAAATGCCCATTTATAAATTGTAGAGGGACTTAAATTTAGGAAATGCCCTCCTAGTGCCTCTTCACCCTGCCAAGGCAATTTCCTGCAGAAAAGGGCAGTAAATATAGTTAATGTGCTGATGCAGCAATGCTACACCACCATGTTGTTAAAACAAAACATGAGATATTGAAGTGATTCTTTCCACAATTGGGATGTGAAATCCTGAACCATAAACTATAGGCTTGGATGGGATTAACCAGAAAAAGAAGTACCAAGAGGGTGAGCATCCAGTGCCCCTGCAAAAATGCATAAAAAAATTCTAAGTGAGAATATTTCAGGTCAGACTGCTGAATAGCGATCATATGGCATGGTGTCAATCACAGCATGCTAATGTTAACAAACTCAACGGGTGTGTGACGAGAGGTAAGAGATCCACTGCTGCTTTCAGTGGATGGAGAGCTGCTCGAATTTTAGAAAACAAATTTGGGTTTGAAATTGAACTTTGACTTTAAACTGGATGATTAAATAATTAAGTGAATTTAAAACTGTCTCATTAGGGACACTATTTTCTATTGCAATCTCAATTAATTAGCATTTTATAAGACAATCTTGCTCACTGCAGCTTTAACATGCCATTTAATGAGAGAGATGATGTACAATGATCAGCAAATAACTCCAGTCAGTTAATAATAAAAGAGCTGAGAGAAAAGGTTTAAATTTTTTACTAACATAAAATTTGTTTGACAAAAATTATGTCCAGAAGTAATCAATCAAAAACATCTGGATTAACTGTTTTAGTTCAGCACAGATTTTATTTATTTACTTTCAGATTTTCGATAACTTGGATGACTGAGACTGAATACATTCTAATTATAGAAATATTAGCAAAACCATTCACAGGTTAGTCTGTAGCACATTGTAACCATAGAAACTGTCTGATAATTCACCAGAGATGACTGTGGCCATGTCCTATAGCTGGATAAAGTAGGTAGCCTCCGTCACAGCCTTGTGGCAGCTGTAAGCGAGAAGCCAGAATCCGAAAAGCAGCTGTAGTTTCTATCAGCTGATATTTAGCAGTTAACTTACAGAAATGTGTGTAACAGTGAGCTTTCCTAGGTCTGTGCAAACATGGAAACACAATGGCACTCATTAAGTAATGACACTCGCACAAGGTTTGACCCCTCAATTCTCTGTGTATCAGTATCAGTACTGTTGCCATTATCTTGAATTATATTATGGCATTTAGGTTTGAACTTGCTGAATAATTTTCCTGCGTCTGTAGTGTTTCCTACTTACTGCTCTTAATTTCTATTTTCCCTAGACCTACAAAATTTCCAGTTTTTTGCTGCTGGCATGGCTATCCAGCTTAGCTTGAGTTACTTTTAGCCAAGAAACTAACCTTTAATGCATTAGCAGTCTCTCGGTTATCATTTGGATTATTGTCCAAAATATCAAAATGCACTACATGAAGCCAAATAAAACAACATAAACCTTACAAAATACTAAATTGTCAGATAAATAAAAGAAGAAAGCACCTACAGTTTATCTAGTTTCGTTTACAGATACTGCACAGACTCAGAAATAGATATCAGCCATGAACTTCAGTGTTTCTGTCAAGCAATATTTCTCCCAGGCTTTAATCCATGTGGATGCAGGTGGTGATCAGAGACCAGAAGAATTGAACATTCTGAGCTGTTTCAGGCTGGAGATTAAATGTTTCCAGCTGTCCTGAGATGCTACCCAGTGCTGTTTGGTGCACTCTGTAAATGTCTCTCGGGAGTGGAAACAATTCAACATCCAGTGACTGGGGGTTCTAACACTCAGGGTGAACACTTGGTCCACTGCCACCATCTCTATTCATCTTTTTTATTTTTTGTCTGGCAGAGTTTTTGTTCCCTTTTAGTTGTTTGGATTAAAAAATTACACATGCATATGCACACTGGGCAATTCAGGGGACTTCAGCTTTTAACAAATCACGTTATTTTTTTCATGTAATATCAGTGTATATTTTTTTGATTGTATTACAATTTCCATGTATCTTAGAAATACAGGAACATTTTATAAAACTTTGTTTTTACAATGTAGTGGCATGTAAAATGGTACAGATTGAAGCTTTAAATGAATGAGGTGGAATCTTTGTTTTTAGTAAGCTTATGAATCAGTCTTGGAACTTGAAATTATGGTGTATAATAATATTGTACAGGGCAAAGGTTAAGCTAAACTGAGCTGTGTGCACAATGAGACAACCATTTCTTTCCTCAGCATCTGGTCAGATGAGTTTCCTGTAGCTGGACACTATGTATCTCTGTGACAGGACACAGATGGTGTCTAATGTAGGTTACTCATGCTGCACAATCATGAGTCTTTTCCAACTGTGTCAACTATTCATTATTCATAAACATGTCAGTAGAAAGAGTGAAATTGCTACAAATTACAGCCCACTGAAGCTTAAATGTGCACAATGCAATTTAAGTTTTGAGACACTGTTTTAATGACTCATCAAACCAAGGATGTGCAAGCTGACATATGGCTAATGTAGATTCAGAGAGGTCATAAAACCATTGTCATTTCATTCTATTTCATCATGAAAGGCACAGTTCGGTTTGAAACAGTTTCTCAAAAGGAGAAAAGAAGTGCAAATTTTTTTTTTTAATGTTGAAAGACATGCAGTGACACAAGTGAAACAAGGCATTTCACCTTCAGTTCATTATTAAAATGTGGAATGCTGCAGTACTTTGCAGAATATTTTGAATATCTTTCAGTGACAACCTGCCTTCACTGACCACAGACTCAAAAAAGAGTTCATGTTCAAGGTTTTGCTTCTTTTTAATAGTGTAGAAAGAAATTACACATTGTGCAGTCTCACCCACAGTTCTAGAACACAGCTACCTTGTTATTTCTGCATTCATTTTGTCAGGAGTTTTAGTTATTTGATTGCTAGGTGAATAACTGGGTTAAACTGTTAGCCAGAGACCAGCACCTCTCAAAAATCAGACAACAAAGGGACCCACTATTAATTATACTTTTATATTACTACTAGTACTACTACTGGTCGTTTCAAATGTTGTGGAAATAATTAGCCTTTCCTCAATTTCCATCAACCTCATGGCACCTCTCAACAATAGCAGCCATTTGTGTTTGTGCCTGATAAGCATTTCAGCACTAACTTTGCTCATGTTTTTACAATAAAGGGAAATGGAAACCGCTGAATCTGGATCTGATAATGGTCTCTGCAGCTGCTAAAGGGGATAAATAAGTGAATAGGAGATTAGAGCCTATAGCCACCAGAAGAGCTATTTAAGAGTTGCGGCAAGGTACAAGGGGACTGTGATGTTGGCAGGCCTTTTGTTCTCAACCTTCAATGCAGCAAGGGCTCCATTCTGTGTCAGTCTGAGGCCCTTTCCTTCCATCACTAGCATAGATAAGTGCAGGTCCCACAGAGAGATGAAGGATGAAACAGATTGGAGAGAAACTCTGATGCACAAAAACAGCAGCAATTCCCCCAGGACAGAGAAGGGCTGGTTTAATGTCAGCCCTGCCCCTCATCACTATGACAAAGAAACAGTGGATGGTTGATTCAGTCAGCCAAGCAGGAAAAGAATATCAATAATATGCTATAGTATATTTATTATATGTAAATATATAATTATATAAGTTTTTGTATAAACACTATTTGTGTGAAAAAAGTTGCAATTCTATCAAAAATGGCAGCATTATAAGATTTTCTATACTAATCCTATACTATAGTGGCACTGTATCAGCAAGTTCCCTGGCTCCACTGTCTCCCAGGACCTGAAGTGGATGTCCAACATCAGCACCATCAGCAAGAAGGCACAGCAGAGGATGTAGTTCATGCACCAGCTCAAGAAGTTCAACCTGCCCCAGGAGCTGCTGATACAGTTCTACAGAGGAATCATCGAGTTTGTTCTCTGCTCATCCATCACTGTCCGGTTTGGTCAATCAACCAAGCAGGACAGGAACAGATTCCAGCAGACAGTCAGGACTGCAATAAATTGTAAATATAACCACTGTATATATCAATCCGAAACATATTTGACCAATAGAGCTGATTCTGATTCTGATATTTAGCAAAATTACAGTAGACTTTCATATCAAGCTTGTTGATCTGTGTCACTCCATCCAATGGACTCAACAAAAAATTAATCAACAGCTTTTAATCTGGCCAAATGAACCTTTTCAAACTTGTAAACTTCATGTATGTCAACAACCTAAATCATAATAGTGCAAGTAATATCTGTCTCAAACAAAACTATAGATGTAATAATAGCCTTTAGATGTAATAATGAATAGTAATACATTTATGAGACCACATAAAATGAGACATATGAGCAATAAAACCCACGGAAATACTTTCAAGGGTAAAAAGCCTCCCTGAATTAAGTCTCGGCCCTCCTTTTCAGCCAGTTATTATAAGATCTGAACAGGAACCAATGTCACCACCCTCACAGGTGGCAGACAGTCTATTAACACATTACCTGGAATAGCACATAAAACTTTACAGCCAGGGCATCTTCCATTTAGCAGGCGGTCACCTCTAGTTTAAGGCCAGATAGAACCTCTGTACTCCTGACAACCGACTCAAAGCTTGACTGAAGCCTAACCATCTTCTCCTGGCAACACTGGAGCAATAATTAATCTTTATTCCATTTAAAAGAATCCCCCCCGCATTCACTAACATCAGTAGAAATTCTTAGGTCCAGTCATTGGACTGGTTCTTAGCATTGACCTGTTTCATTTTTTTTTCTCATTGTTTTATTCATTACATGATTCATTTTTACAGCATGCCTGATAACAATTTCTATTGTAGTTCACTCTTCTATCACAAATTTGATGCTAATTCTTAAATGCAAATGCTATAACTCAGTCTGAACTCTATGTAATTAATTGCTTTTTTTTACATACTAGCAGCATGGTTGTAGATTTGACAGTGTTGGTCTGTCAGCCTGTCGACCCTGATTAATTCAGATGACTTTGGTCTCCTGACTTTTCACTGTGCGCTATCGCTGCCATGCCACAGGCAAAAAATATGCCCAAGCCCTTCTCAAATTGTCACAGTGACTACTGGGTGGGTTACCATGGAATTTGGTGCAGACATTCAAGTTGTCCTAGCACCACCATCAGGTCAAAATTTCACTTGTCCAATACTTTGGTTTAAGACCAAAAATTGCAAAACTACTGACATACCCATCGGCCTCAGCTGTACTTTGTGCTTAGTGTGAGGATTGGAATTGGACTACAAGGTCCACCATGGGTCAATATTGAGGTTTCAATCAGAAAAACTCCTTCTATTTGCTTGGTTACAATTTAGGGGAAAATTCTTGTACTAGCAACATCTTTTTCCTTCTTTAGATTGGAACCATTTTTCCTACTTCTACTACAAGAGCCAGCTTTGACACTTTTAAATTGTGAGAGGCCAAAGACCTCTGTATTGATGGCTTCTTTGCCTCCTTTGTTCAAGTACAGGAAAGCCACCGTCTTTCCAATTGTCAGTTTTACTGTTACCTACAAAAAAGGAACTTTATCAGGTCTATTAAACCTCGGTTTACTTCTTTATCGAGCAATATACCCCTGATGATCCCTACTAAAGATCCCTGTGACAATGGTGTTACCAGCATACTGTAAATTAAACTAATAATGCTTCACACATTTACTGTATTGAGAAATAATCAAACATCATTGCAAGGTGGTGCTCCAACTGGAGATAGACAAGAACACATGGAACTCAACCCTAACAAGAGTGCACTCATCTTCTCCTTGTTCCAGACATGGACTAAGAGACTTTCAACTTCTTCATTTTCCTAAAGAGAAGCTTGGTGAGGTCGGGTCCCCTACATATATGCGAGATGCAAAATCTAAACTGGGTCCCCTGTTTACTCCTTTTGCTCTGACTCTTAATACTGGATAGGTAGATTTTTTTTTTATCTCATGCAATTCATGGAGCTTGAAAAGAGCAACTTCACATTGAGAGACCACACAGACAAATTCCATGTATTACCAATGTTAAGAATCTCAAGCTAAGTGACATCCCTTGCCAAACTGTCTGGACACATCACATGCTGAAAATATTGAACTCCTTGGCTATTACCTATTATGTTCTCAAGTGTAGAACACTATTGTGTGTGTCGTTCTTTTGCTGTATGTGTGTGTATGCATGAACAGTCATTTGGCACATTTTTGACATGGGGACAGGGGGCAGTTCAAGGCCCTTCTTACTGTATGTTCAGTTATACTCCAGGAACATTGTTTTCATGTCATTTTGTACAGTTTTTCTGTTTTTATATTTCAAAATGACAAATAAACTGTGTAAAAACAAAGCTGAGTACATGTATTTCAGCATTTGCAAGAAACACATTTCTGCAGCCCAAATCCTCAGAAATTTGAAGGAAAACCAAGTTATCACCTCGCCCTCTGCACCTCCCACCACTTTTCCACTGTCACCTTTAAAGGTATTAGCCTGAAAAGAGGACTGCTTCACAGAAAATGCAGTTCCTTCCTCTTTATTTTTACCTGCACCAGCATGCACCCTTTTCATTTGTTAAGTGCTGAAAAAAATGGACTCAAAGGACTGAAAATCAGTATGAAATGTAATACCCCCCCATTTCGACACTTAACCTCTATCAATCCATTTTCGATACCGTTTTTGCTGTGCAGAGTGCCAGGGCAGCTAAAGCCAGCCTCAGCTTTCAGTGGAGGAGCAGCAGGGCAGGGAGAACTGAGATCAGGTTGTCACAGACAAATAGGCATCTGACAACACACACACAGTCACACCTACAACGAATTAAGCATCACCAGTAAATTTAAACTGCGTTTATATGGATAGCTGGGGACCTGGAGGAAGTTCACACAAGTACATGAAACTCCACACTGACTTTTTTTTACACGTTTTTACAGAATTGGTGACCTAGTATCTATACAGTGTAGATCACAAATGAAGATGTGATGCACAAAATATGAAACATTGTTTCTTTCCTACAATTAAGTTAAATGTAGGCAATTGTTTTGTTAATTCATTTAGCACCAACAGAACTCACATATACAAATCAACAGTTCACTAGCAGGGACCTGCTAATTGAGGTTTAATTCAATCCAATTTTAATTCAATTTATAGTATAGCACCGATTCACAACGATAAGAAAACCCAACAAATCCTCCTTGAGCACTTGGTGACAGTGGAGAAGAAAAACACCCCTTTAACAGAAGAAACCTCGAATAGACCCGGGCTCTTGATGGGCGGTCTTCTGCCTTGACTGGTTGGCCTGAGTGGATAGAGTAGATAAGCTTGAAGATAAGAGAGAGACATGAATCAGCGAACCGTTTCGCACCCCACAAGCCCACTAACCAGTTAGAGAGCTGCAAAGAAGAGTGGGTGGGCAGGAGCCCATTGCCGGAGTAGGTGGTGGGAGCTGCAGGTAAGTTGGTACCTGTGGCTGACAGGATAGAGGATGGCCCAGTGCCAAGAGAAGAAGAAAAAGAGGAAAAGAATGAGAGAGAGAACAGATGGCCTGATGCCTGGAAGATGAAAAGGAAGAGGAAAAGAAGAGGAAAAAGTAAGTCCAACCAAAGGCACGGAATGAGAGATTGTAGCTGCAGCGGTAGAGGAGGAGGAGGGGCGACCCCCAAAGGGGAAAAGTTGACGGCCTCAAGCGGCCTGCATGGCAGCAGTGTGGGCATGAGGAAGCAGCCCTGGCAGGAGGAGTCCCTCAGCACCTACCTTCTTGTGTGGAGCTCAAACAAACAGCCGTCAGTGTGAGGCGAGAGGAGCAGATGGGACCAGTGGTCTCGCCACAGCCCGAATGCCACTGGAAGCACCAGGTTGAGAAGACCGTCCAAAGATAGAACGAACCAGCATCCTACAGCAAAGAGAGAGAAACTCGAGAGTGAGCATGCACACGTGGATGGGGCCTCAGCCGTTCAAACGAAAAGCAGAAGTGGAAGTGGAAGTATGAAGGTTTGAGTGAGCTAAATAGTGAGTAAATGGAAGAGGTGTACTTCAGATCAGGTTCCACTCCCAAACAGATAATTACATTATCTCCGTTTATTAACATTACAGATGTTCAATTTATAACAAATCAGGAACAAGATCTAGAAAATGACTTATGAGTTTGTCCATTGCATTTAATATCCTCATTTCTTTTAATATGTGTGTGAGAAGAAAACTGAGTGTTGCAATTAGATAAATATTTTTAACATTCTGCAGAAAATCTGCTGCCAGAAGCAGCTTTGCCACATCTAAACTCTATATTTCACTGACACTTATTTTATACTGCAGATATTCATTTTTTCCCTCAAACACTGATAGCAGAGATGAAAGAAGCAGAAATTTACAGCAGCAAACAAATACATTCCAGGAGCTGCTAGATGTTTTGCACACAGCTTGGCAGTACAAACGCAGATTCATTAAGAGAAGAAGGTCAATTTTATCCATCACCCTTGTTGAAATAAATGAACAATGTGGCAACTAAAAGATCATCAGGTGATGAAAGCATAACATTGATCTAAAGAAAAGGGCTTAGGCAGGGGGGCTGTGTTTCGTTAACAAAATCAGCCTCTGAGGCACAGCCAGAAATGCTAAGCCTTTAATTAGCATGTTAAATAAATGAATGCAGTTCTAAACTATTATACATAATTACCAGGTGTCTGAGATAAGGGCAGATATTCGTTAGTTTATCTATATTAATTAACACAGAGGTGACCTATGAAGACTTGTGTTTAAAATGGTATTACATCTGTAGACTACTGATACTCTACAATAGTTTGCTTTAATACTAGACTTCTGCTTTACTACCTTTCAATAAATACAGTATATAAACGATGAATATCATGTATCTTCTCTCCCGGTATACTTTTTAGCCTAAGCAAAGCAGACACAGACACAGGCCAGTGTGAAATCTCTGCGAAGTCTGGCTGGGGAGGGTCGCCCACCTAGTCAATGCTTGAATAATGTCTGAAGGATCTGGAGACATCACTTAGCGATGCTGCCAATACCATCTGGGAATCTGCCCAGTCCTGTGCCTGCTGCCCTTTACCACAACCTTTAAAAAGTGGATTCCCTTAATACAGATGTGCTTATTTTCTTAAATACCCAAATAATAAAATAAATGTAAGCCACTCAGTTGTAGCAGTAATGGAATATGCAGGAATGTGAGTACTGTGCTTGCGGACAGTCTGCATTTGTGGCATGCAGTTAAAATGACATCTGCCTGTCTTCCGGTCTTTGACCAGCAGGGGGGTTTGTGAGCACATGAAGCCTTGAGAAATTAACCCTTTTGCGAACCAATTGGCTGGAAGGCCTCAATACTTCAGGAAGCTTTATCTTCAGCAGAAACTGCTTCGGTCCCCTGAGTGAATCACTTGACTGGTTCAAACAGTCGAAACTGCTTCGACCTTCTGCTTCACTGGAACCAAGGTTTGAATGAATGAACCCATGTTTGATACAATTGATGAAGTGGTTCAATACTGGTTCATTGCTTAATTTGCACATCATTAGACAGCGTTTATAAAAAGATGGGCCTTTTATTCACCCAAAAATAAGTAAAAATACAAACATTAATATCAAATAATCTGGGCCCTAAAAGAGGTCAACAAAAGTAGTGATGTGACGTTCCGTATCGAGGCTTCGAAGCGTGTGCCGAGTAGGGGAGGGGGCGTTTCCGCGATGCGCGTATCGAGGCTTGCGTCGTTTAGGGGAGGAGCTGAAAATGATGACGTCCGAAGCCTCGCTGCCCGGCTGTACCACGTGACTGATTCAGGACGTGGTTCGGAGTTTGCCGAGAGTTTTGACAGCGATATAAACCCCTCAGGCTCCATTCAAAATGTGGGTGTTTGATGGAGAGTTGTGGTCAGTGAGAGTTTGGAGACAGTTTGGATAGAGTTAGAGATAGTTTGGAGAGAGGTAGAGATAATTTGGAGAGAGTTTGGAGATTTAGGAGAGTGAGGAGAGAGAGTCAGGAGAGAATGGAGCCAGCTAAGAAGAGGAGGATGTCCCCTGTGTGGGAACATTTTGATCTCATTCCTCCCAACAAGGTATGTACAGTAATATTTCTACAGAAGATTTTTTTTTTCATAATTAATATTGATTGTGCAATGCAATTTATCTTCAGCTGTCTTTACTTTTGTACAAGGTGAAGTGTTTGCTATGTGCCAGGGAGCTGGGGTATAACAACAACACCTCATCCATGCTTAGGCACCACAGAGCTTTGCATGAGAATAAGGACAACACCGAATGTGGACCAAGACCAGGTGAGCCATCATAAATGCAATGATAATATAGCATGCAGTAATGTGACTAAATGATATAACAATATTGTACAACTGTAATAAGTTAATGTGTGTGATATGTATATTTGTGCTTTGTTTTTATTTTCTTTCCTCAGGAGTAAAATCTCAAATAGATGAAGACCTGGTTAGCATGGTGACTGAGGACACCCAGCCATTTAGTATTGTGGAGGACAAAGGATTTAAAAGATGTGTTACAGAAATATGTCTATCCCCATTTATATAAGTTAGCAGTGGCATTCTTGTGTACGCCTGCCTCATCTGTGCCCTGTGAGCGGGTGTTTTCCAAAGCAGGAGAAATATTGTCAAAAAAAAAAAAAGAAATCGCCTAAGACCTGCCACAGTGGAGAAACTGTTGTTTTTAAATAAAATCCGATGATGTGTCCCCTAAACCATAATCACTGGCCATACCTCAACAATACAAAAGCACAATCATTGTCCATACCCCAACCCCAACCACCCTCACCTCACTGTAAATAATCATTTCCATTTTCATCATTTCCAAATAATCATTTTACATACTGCCAGTATATATATATTAAATATTAAATACACACAGTATACTGCCATCACTACAATATACATGTTTTGCATACAGTTTTATTCACAGGCTTTCTGCAAAATGCCACACACTTCAAATTCATGCCAACTGATATTGTTGCATCCAGTAGATGTTCTCCTAGAGCAAATGAACTTCAAGAAGCTTTGCGCTGGAGTGAACCAATTGGATGAAAGGGTTCAATGCCTCATGAAGCTTCATCTGCCCATCACTAAACAAAAGATAAGGAAACTCAAAATACAGCAAACTGACCTGTGCAGTGCCTCAAACAAAAAGCAAATGATACACACAGGGGAACATATATACTGGCTGGCCAAACCATTAACACACATAGGGAATGGACAAAGACTCTATCAAAATAATATACCAAAAAACACTGAACACGCAGTCTGCTGACAACTAAATATTTAAATATGACAACTAAATATGTAAAAAAAAATAACATAACTTGACAAATAAAGTTTTGATATAAACTACAAACAAATAAACAATACATTTCTCCCAAACTCCCCCCTATCCTGTCCTGGGCACTTGGTGCAGTCCAGGCCTGTGGCAGTATTTAAGCCTGCTGCTGCCTCAGTCCAATCTTTTTGTCAGGACCATCCCCATCCATGAACCACGAAACGGTAACTCAAAAGAGATTTAACACACCTTAACAATGCTTTAACAATACAAAATTAACCAGATGTGCGTGCTTCATTAATTAATTGTGCATGTGCAATATCAAATCAAATGCCTAACATGAACAAAGAAAACAAAACATTATGTAATACCCCAGTTCTTTAATTGGACAGCTCTGAATAATGAAGGAGTTCGTCTTTCTTCATTTAGTGTTGATTTATTTTAAACCACAAGTAAAAATTACAAACACGACCCGGGTTGATCCTCCTTACATAAACACACACTGGCTGCTGGAAAAAGGAGATCCCTGGCCACACAGAGCCTAATACATTTATAAGTTTTAGGCTAACCCCTTACCCAGATGAAGTCAGTCCGCAGACTCTATCTCTTATCTAATACTCCACATGCTTGGAGCCACTGCGTTGCTACCTAGTCATAACAAAATGAAGAATCTCAATGTGTGTTTATGTTGTCTCGTGGTGTGTAGCTAAGGCATTCGTTTATTTATTCAGACATAATATTCTAACACAAGATTAATACAGGAAAACAGTTGGTGTCATGGTTCACTTTTCAGAATCAACATTCTGTCTGCTAACCTTGGAACAGAACAGACTAGAACAGACTTTGAGTCTTACTAAATTGCATTACTAACACATTAAGGTCTAACAATTATCTAAAGTTACCTAGCTAATTCTGCTGGTGGTGCTTTAGGCCCTCACATGGTGAAGGCCGGGGCTGAGGCCTTCACATGGGCATTACCTTATTGATAGCCTGGATAATTTGGTACTTTGGGTTTTTCTTACTTCTAAATAAATAAAATGTCACATTAGTGGTCAATAAAATCAATGTGGAGGTTTACACAGTGATTAGACAAACCATCCCATGGAAGGAAGGTCAGACCTCCCAGCCAGCTTTCCAATAACAGCCAGTGTGTCTGTGTCTGTGTGAAAGCTTGATGAAATCCCAGATCTGTTCCAGGTCAATCAAAAAGCCCACTATACCCTCCGGTGTCTGTGGTGACGTGTACTGTATTTTCAGAGAAATCTCAAATGTCAGTGCCTTACTACACTGCATTTCATATGTGAAGGCTCAAAATCTGTTTGTAAACATCTGTCTCATTTTAGCATTTTCTTGCCAGTTACTCATCAGACTTGTATAAATAAGGGAATCATAGCAGCTTCTATTTCGATAGAGTTTGCCAGATGAATAGTGTGCTAATAATTATGGGTTTGAATCTAAAAGTTCCTTTTTAACACATTGACAAATATGAATCGCTGGTGTCTGCTCATTCAGATTACATTACAAACTACTTAAAGTCAGTGTTGTGGATCAGTGCTCAAAGTCACATGACTGCAGTAATGAGGGTTCAAATCCATTGTCGAATAACAGCCATTATCTTTGTGTCTCTGAAAACATTGAAAAATATTCCTTATAATTCATAAAATGCACCATAAAAAGCAAAGCTCTGTTTTGGATTCAGTTTGTATCCACATTTGTATCCCCATTGAAAACTTCCCCTGTCTTGAAGGAGTCTCCTGGAGAGACAAATAGGGAAAGTTCAGTATTTTCATGTTAAATATCAAATCATCAAAGAGTGTTTAGATCATCCCCAGGCTGAACAAAGTAAGAGGGGAGTTTTAAGTGGAGTGCATATTTTAAAAAAATGCCTTTAACTACTCATCATCCTCACTTTCCTTGACAGGTGTATGTTTTTTTGTTTTTGTTTTTTTTTTTTCCAGAAGGCTGAGGCGCTGCTTGAGAAATCCCTTTAAATAGAATGCCATATTCCACTTTTTGCCATGTGCACCATTACTGAAAAATATTTTCCCACATTTCATGAGCCATCATATTGTTGTCTAGCTTGTCATTATCTCAGTGGAAGATTTGCTGATGGCTATTTTGGAAGTTGAGTCTTGGTAGGTAGAGCACAAACTGTGTCCAAATTGGTGCAGCGCTGTCTTTACCAGGCAGACAGATTCTGTGACAGCTGTTGTAGTTGCAGGTCTCAGTATTTCCTCGAGGCATCATCAGCTTCAGCACACAGCCTTGACTTCAGTGCTCTGAAAACCTGGAACAAAACAGCAGAGAGAAACATGGCAGAACTGATAAGAAAAACACACTGATAAGAAAAACACACTACCCAGGCCCGCCACAACACGCACATCACCCACTGTGCGTAGGGCACCAAATACTTGACAGGGCCACCAAAAAAATTCTGATAGCAAAGAAAAAAATATATATAATTCATCAAATTTTAAGATGAACACATCTATAGATACCATAGAACCTCTACAGTATGGAATGTATACTCCTGAAAAAAATAAATCCTAATATATGGTGTCCCATGTGGGGGTTTTTTCTGCACGACACGTCATGCCAGCAGATCAGCTGAGAGTAAAGTAAGTGCACTAATAATGTAATATAACATCAATGACATTACAGTTTCTACACTTTTATTTGAATTACTTTCTGCCAGTCCTAAAACTAGTCCTATATACCTACACCCAGCTCCTTAGTTTCACTGTACAAAGGCTCACCCTCCCCACAAATCCCATTTTAACCCCTGCAGTATATAATCAAAAAAGTAGGTATGCTCTCAATGCAAACGTCTGACCCACTGGAACTGTGATATAGTGAATTATAAGTGAAATAATCTATCTGTGAAAAACTGTTGGAAAAATGACTTGTGCATAAAGTATGTGTCCTAACTGACTTGCCAAAATGAGTTTGTTAACATGATATCAGTTTTAATGACTAGGTGTATGTAAATTTTTGACTTAACTATACATGACTAAGTGACCTTGCTGTCATCAGCATGAAAGAAGAACTTGCTCAGAAGCTGTCATATCATGACCAAACTGACAATTTTACAGCAAAGAAATTCAGTGATGTGCCTCTGTCAAGTCACCCAGCCCTGGCACAGATGATAAATGCTGGTATCCTTGTGGTTCTTCTTGCTTGAGCTTTGTGGAACTTGTTTTTACTACATTGTTATTTATTATTAGTCAAAAGTAAAATAATACAACAACAGTGGGGGGGGGGTGGCACAACAAGGAATTTGTGCTTAAGGCACAGCAAGTAAATCCAGCATTTTCCTCCTTAAGCAAATGCTGAGAAGAAGACATTTTGACATGTTTGGAGTCAGAGCTGAGAAGTAGTGAGGAAGATCTAACAGTCACCCATGTAGATTTGACAGTTCAACAGTGGCAGATGATTTGGCAGTGTTGGGGGGGTTCATTATCTCCTAATTACATGAGATAGAGCAGAGGCTTACTGGGCTGGAGCAGGAAAACACCTGCAGACTCAAGCGTGTCTCCCAAGATTCCAGCACCAATCCTGTAAAGATGCCGCATACTAACCAAAGGATTACAGCCAGGTACCTTTGGAGACAAACAAATGAGCAGCTAAACCAGAAAAGAAATGGGAAAGCAGTGATGGATGTCATCACTCATAACAGGGAAAGTACATAATGCTAGTTCAGTCACTGACTGAATAATGACTCTGCTTTTTTCATCATTTTGCTTTGTTTCCCTCAGCCAAAATCCAATTGTCCACCAAACAAATACAGCCATTGTACTCATGACCATGAAGCTTCTACTCTATTTTCATGATCTTTAACGATGTGTTAAGAAATGTTTTGCACGGGAAATGCCACAGACACACAGTGAACCCCTATGGCTCAACTAGATACCATGCTGCATTGTTAACAAGGAAAAATTGTATTCAGTTGCGACATGCTGAACTAAAATGAAAACTTTTCTTTTTTCCTCTAGCAAAGTTCGACAGCAGGACCAGCTCCCATCTTTAGAGAACGGCTGACAATGTGACAAGGACACTGTCTTTTGTTGGAGCTGAAAATCTGAGGACACAAAAAAGGCGGTGGCAACTTGATCCAGATGTTTGTGTAAATGCATCCAACTACCTGAGAAGCACTTTCTAGGTGAAAGGCCTGACTTTGCCTACATTACTCTATCACAGTCTCCTCACTAAGCAAGAGCTGTGACGGGTCCTCCCCCTCTCTGCTATGCACATTAAATCTTTGACAAAAAAAGCACAAAAGCAAAGCATCTCAATCTGTGACTGACTGAAAAAAACCCACTCATCAGGTGTCTATTGAAAGATAGGTCACAAAGATTGATCTTTTTCAAGTGAGATCTGCTCCACATGATGACAGAATGATTCTTCATCCACAAGTAAGCTTGGATGAACTAAGTTACCTGTACACAAAAGGTTTAAAATTGGATTGCAGTGTCTTCTGTGGATATAGGCTCCTGTCACTGAACTGAGAGCAGCCCCTCCTCCGCTGCTCCTGCATAATTAGAAGATACTCTGCCATCTAGTGGGCGGCTGAAAAACAACACCATTATAACACTTTCAAATTCCAGTAATGGGGTAAACAAGTATTGTGTGTGTCCAAGCTTTGCATTCATTTACCCAGCACTTCTATAAAACAAACAAGACTGAATGATGCAGCTGACTAGTGTAATAGCCTGGAACAGAGGACAGGAACACAGAGCTTAATCAGAGCATGTTATTGCCCTGGTCTACTCACCAGATTTACTAAATTGGAAATGTTTTATTTTAGTATTTACTTGCACCTGTCTGTACCAAGTTAAATAAGATGCAGATGAATAGGTTTCCAAAGAATGGGTTCATTCATCACAGGAAAATGCATACTGGTTATCAATAGTGCATTACCTTGATCTATCAATGTTGTGCTGTTTTCTTTGCAGAGCTCAACCAGGCTTGATTGAGTTTAGGTAAAGGTGTTAACTGCACTCTTTTTTTCTGTGTTTGGAACTAAAACACAGGAGATTTTATACAGAGGTAGCCAGATGGGCACTGACAAAGCTCCAGCACTCGGGGGTTGTAGAGGCAATTCATTTGGTTCAATACCAGGCTTCAGAGAGTGAAATTACATATCATGCCAGCTCTGCAGTGGGACATATTCTCTATTACTTAACAGGATGCTGTTTGTTGGGTTGCTGGAGTGCAGAAACATAAGACCCTCTAGTAAAGCACCAGGAGGTATAGAATAGCAAGACAAGTATCTATAATAGTGCCCACTTTCTGTCTGGTCTTTCCTTTTTATAGAGAGACACAGTGGATTTCATCCCACGAGATGTTAATGTGAAGCAGCGGACAGACCTGGGCCACAAAAATAGACAGCGAACCTAGCCTAGTCAGTGCATCCAATTAGCAATCATGGCAAAGCCTCAACCCAAGGCTAATGGAAGTGAAGATAAGATTCTGTGGACAAATTAGAGGTAGGATATAATAAGGAACTGGCAGGTGGAGACCAGGAGTCTTAAGATGCTATCTGATACACATGCAGGCTGGCCCTACTTCTGCTGATCAAGCATTAAAAGCAGCCTCCACCCAAAGAGCAAGGAGAAAGACAGATACTTGTGTGATATAATAATGAATTACACTGGCACAAGTTCAGACAATTATAGATAGTGTTCGTCAGCACACCATTTGTTCTGTATGTCTTCCAATTTGGTTGAGTCAAATAAAACCCTGGCAGTGGGGAATCTATTCACATGTGCTCTCCTGTTTTCTTCACAAAAGAATGAGGACTAATCAGAGACCAAGCAGTCTCAGTGCCAACTCTTTTCCATTACAATGTCTGATTTCAAAACGCTTTGGCATTCAGCTGGAGACCAAACTGCCTTATGTGTTGTGTCTCAGGGCAGCATGCATATTTCATGTTAATTCCCTTCTAATTGCATCAGTGAGCAGTGAATGGAGGATTGCATTTGGTTTATGATGGCTGGTGTGACAACAAGGCAGGACTTTACACATGCAGTTACCTGCTCAGCAGAGTGGATCTCTAAGACTGACTCTGGGAGTGTAATAAAACTGTGGGCGG
>NW_018128134.1:222493-223518 GCF_001952655.1 Monopterus albus
CTGTGCATTTTCTCTGTATTTTATCACCTTGAATTATCCTTTGTGTTTTTTTTTATTATTATTATTTTCTTTGTTTTGTTGTGTGTAAGCAAAACAATTGATGTCCATTTTCTTCATGAGCTGAGGAAGGTTTCTGGTGTCTTTGCTTAGGTTCCAGAAGAGTAAGGTGTCAACAGAATATTATTTCACCCCTCACAGCCACTTTGCCAAACTCTGAGTGGCTGTCACGATCTAAACACAGTCAGTGGTAGCTCTGTAATGATCAAGATGCTGGTGCTGTAGCCTCAAACAAGCTAATGGGTCCCTATGCATTACATCTGACTGCACAATTATACACATTTTTGTTTCATTTGATTGAGATACCTAAACTCCAAAGTAAGTGTGCCAGATCTTTTATTAAAGTGAAGTGTTACATCTAATCAAGGTAATTAAACAATGCTAATTAAGCTTCCTAAACAAATAGCTAATTACCTTAACTCTAGCTTCTGTGAGATAAAGCAAAGATGCTTCATCATGAGTGACTGAGTGAGGTGGAAAGATTAGCCACTTTTTCAGTTTGTTTTTTTTCCCCCAGCCTCAGAAGCCAGGCTGCCTTGTAATTAGAGAACATCACAGAAAAATCGCAGCTAAGGCAGATATTTACCTCAAGCAGCTTTTCATTTAGCCATGTCTGAGCTGCATTCAAATCTTCTCAGAGACTCTTTGTTGCCAAGCAACATGAACCTGAGGTACTTTATGGCATTCTAGTTACAGAGTTTTCCCTTCAAGCTTGGACAATTCATATCTGAGATATACACTGACATCTCTGTCTTTTGACCTCAACAAAGTCAATCTTCAAAATTAGAATCCTGCTATGAGATGTGCTGTTGATGTCAGCAGTGCGTGAGAAGGATTTCCTGTGATTTTCCTATCAGTTCCTTTTTCCTTATAATTGGATATGTATAGGACAAAGGAAAGATGTTATGAAATCATCCATCCATCCATCCATTTTCCTCCGCTTATCCGGGACCGGGTCACGGGGGCAG
>NW_018128134.1:224107-238361 GCF_001952655.1 Monopterus albus
GGTTCAAGGAGGGGTTATGAAATCATGTTCAACAGAAAAGTACAAGCCGATCAAACCGTTTTCCAAGTCGAACGTTGTGTTCAGAACATCTCCATCTCTTTCTGTCAGAATAACAAGAACAGGGTGCTCACAAAAAGGGATATACTTTTCCTCTTATCAGTGAAGATCCTGTCACTGTCCACTGGCATGAGGTTTGCCACTAAATGCAAGCTCAGAGAATCTGGCAGTGAGCCAGGCTGACATGGGTGAGGTTAAAGAGTGTGACTGTCTTCACGCAGAACTGTTTTGAAAAGTGACAGTTTGGCCAAGACTCGCTCTCATGGGGTGAGAGATGAACCAGAGTGGGCCTCTCACATTGTTGGATGCTGTCCAGATTAATTAGAAAACATCTGAGAATACAGAGAGCTGACTCTGCCAGCCGGGTACTCTGGCACCCCCGCCCCCCATCTGACAGGGAAACCATCACAAGTGGATATTTATCTGGGGATCTTGGAGAGCAGGAGGGCTGCATGATTTATCAGCGATAATTTAGCAGACTACCTGCTGAATTTGTAAACAACATTGATAAATTTGGCATAGCTGTTACAAATGACTTCAGTTTCTAAAAATGACAGATCGTTACAACGAAGGTGGAGGGGCAGCAGGATTGTTAATATGGATCATGGCCCGGAGATAAACTCAAATAGATTCTGAACAGCATCATTGATTTCTAATGCATCAAGAGGACCAACAGCACTTAGGTGAACAACACAGAAGCTTACAATAGAAAGAGACTGAGAAAAAAAAACAATTGAAAAAGACATACTGGAACCGACCACGGCTACCGGGACAAAGACGGCACATAAACCTTTTGTGATTAAATAGAAAGCGTTTCACTCTTTGTATTCTAGCACCAGCTCCGTGACAAGTGCCTGCATGGCCCACTGTGATTCTGCTGAATTCTCTTCTCTGCATATCAACTCTTTAATCTCTGAATGTGGCATTTTGATACTGTGTGGTGTTGAAGCACAAACTCATAACATGTCTGCAAAGCTACAAAGGCTGATATTTTGAACGTCTCTTTGCTGCTCGAGAGAGATTATTTTCTGAAGATATACTCTTTTTTCTGGCATAGAAAATATGGAGACTGTCTTCCTGTAGAAAACAACCCAAATGGTCAACTGTGCAAGCAGCATATTATGTCCCATAGTTACATTTTACAGTATAGCCAGTTAAGCAGTAAAATACAGTAGTGCTGGTACACTCCTGTGGGTTGTATCCAAGGGTGGGGACAGACAGCATATAAGGTTGTTTAGAATCATGAACTTGTTGACAATATGACTTAACTAGGTTACAGGCATATGGAGAAGAATAAAAGAGAACTGAATAGACCATTTTTAAGTAGTGTGTCTTCATCTTGTAACAAAGCTGTAGAGCCTGAGAAGTAGGGCAGTGCGGTTTCCCTTGCATGCAGCCAGATGAAGTGTAATTGCCTGAGGAGCTGGAAATCAGACTCGAGGGTTCAGACAGGAAGGAAAAGCTCATTCAGCGCTCTGATCAGCAGTGATGACTGGCAGCTCATTGTTAGCATTCAGAAAACAAACTCCAGCACATAGAGCCTCTCGGCTCAACAGGGCCAACAAACAATGAGGTGGAGCCACAAGGGACCAACGACGGAGCCATGTAGGACTAACTAAGTAATGAATAAGCAATTTAAGATTAGTTTGATAATGAGAATTTGTTGAGCTTATAATTAGAAATGGAAAAGAATAATAGTAAATTTCACTTAATTTGAATGATCACTAAACGTATGAGCTAAGCAGGTCAAAGATGTTGTAGAAGAATGAATTTATGATCTATCTGGCCTCCATTTGCTTTGTTTACAAAGCAAACAAAGCAGGGGAAGACCTGTTGAAAAGTTATGGTGCCAGAAATGCAAGTTTATTTTGTTTTACGTTACACTAATATGCAAGATAGGACAAATATTTTTGGAAGAAATACTGCAAAATTTATCCACTTTTTAAAATATGTTTTACAAAATTGTTACAATGAGGTGAGAAAACCATTTTAATTCAACTGAAAGAAATATTGATTATTTTTCCTGTCAAGCAGAGCACTCCGAAGTGAGATAGGTCATTCAACAGATTCATTTCTTCACTCATCCAATACTCTGGTTTAGAGGAAGGTATCTTAAGTATAGTACCATTTGGTATTTGGGCAACTATGGACTGTGAACTGGGTGTCTACAGTCCACACTAATGATTATGGTGACCTACTGAGTTTTTTCCCTTCCATTGCCCTCAGGCCAAACGATCCACACCTTTCAAAATCTAATAGGAAAATTTATGAAATTTACTTTTTGTATGGTATGGAGGGTGTGTACTGACCTTTTGTGTCTATGATATTGTATCTATTTAATATGCAAATAAACAGAAAGTTGTGTTGATTGAACTTCCTCTTTGGATTTGTTGACCTGCTTAGGGAAGTACTTTTAAACGTGTTTCCCTTGAGGAGGTGTGTATGTACTGTAGTGCCATTTGGGAAGGCCACTCAGGCAGATTGTGTTTGAGCTGACAGTACTCAGCTTCACTGATGAGCTGAACATTTGGGTGGGAGTGCAGGGGGGGCTTATGTAAATTTTAGATGTGGCTGTAACATGACATGGTGCATTAAAAGCCCCTAGTTGCCAGTTACAAGCAGAAGAATCATTTTTTAAAAATCATTCATCAGCTGGTCAGCGGTGCTATATTCTGCTTCCAGTAAGCTGAACCTCCCACTCTGAGTCCGACAGCAGCTCTTTCCAGCTAGTTACCTTCCTCCCACTCACACAAGCAAGCTCTCACTTTGTACCCTTAGTGCAGAGACAAATGGCTCCTGTAAATCACCTGAAGCATAAGCATTGCAAGAATAATTTAGTGTAGGCTAAATCTGTCTTAACAGTACTGTTAGTGTGTAAAAGTTTTCTACAGGAAGCCGTATACTTTGACCATTTCCCCCTCAGTCATTTATATGTAGCAGTCCTGAACACACTGGACTGTTGTGAGACATCATCCTTGTTCATTTGATTTGTCTGTTATATAACCTTTATGTTGATTTCTGGTATGTTTTCCTAACCATCACCCAGTGGTTTGTAGCTTTGTATTGCTTAAACACAAAATCATAAAAACTTTAATTATGCTTTAATTGGCAGAATGTTGCAATTAATTAAAAAAGAATAGAAATATAACTCAGCATTTATTACCAGTATTACATTTTCAACAAAATGTCTCAGCCCAGCAAATTAAGCAGATGAAAATAGGAGATGCAGGGTTGTTCATTGTTTCATGAAACAGGCAGACTTCAGCAAAGGTAGCAAGCTTTAAAAAAAAGGCATAGTTTTTCCCCAGTGTGCTTCATCACATCTCAGGATGTCCTCTGGAATCATTTCACCAGGAACCTCCTTCACATTCTCATCTTCTCCAAGATAAATTGGCTGCCAGCCAGCTGGTCTGGATCATTCTGGTCTGAATGAAGAGTGAGACAGAATAGACGGCCTTGTCAATTTGTTCCCAATATCCTGGCTCACAGTGCTCCTCGACCTGCCCGCTTCGATCCTCCACACTATTAAGAGCATCTCAATCCATGCAGAAAGAAGTGAACCTATTAAAGCAAAGCCATGTCAAGACATTCAGTTTTAATTGTTAGCATATAAAAATTAAAACCCTGATATCTTGCTCCACTGATGTCAGATGAGAGTCATTTATTAGATGCGAGGGGGTGATTTTATTGTACAGCAAACTCCAATGCGTGGTTTACTACACAAGCACTTTGGCATATACCTGTCACCTTTCAATTTCGTTGAGATAAATGCTCCTGGCACTCTTCCAACACCCAGTCTTCATCACTTTACTCTCCTTTTGGAGACTTTATGGCAGTCAGGCAATTGGAGGCAGCAGCGCCCAGAAGAAATGAGAGCAACAGCACTTCACCAACAACAACTGCTGGCAATGTAATTTAAAGGCTTGTGTAACCTTTGACAAAACCGTTTGGTAAGACAACTGCTCGCCAAATAGCTTTCCTGACATTAGGAAAAACAATCTGCATTTATTTTGATTTGTGTAAACCCATTTTTGTGGACAAACCGGATGTAACATGAGATTAATGAGTTAATTCAAGCTATTCTCTTGTCCTCTCAGTGAGTAAAGGAAGTAAATAATCATGGATGCGAGTGTCATTATGTACTTAAGGTCTTTAGTCCTCCTGGATTCTAAGTGAAATGAGAGAGCTTTATCTCAATTGTGGCTGATAAACACAAAATTGCTTGTGGAAACAAGGAAAAATACCTCAGTGAATCAGGCCTGAAAAGACATTAGAATTACAGTGTAGCAGTGGGCCACTTAAAGTAACCACTTAGGGTTTGGAGCTGATGGAGCTGGGTAATACTTCATCATAATGTGCTGGGGGGTTTTGTCTGCTTTTTATTCTTACAGTGATATTCCACCCCCTGCCCTGCACTGTCCCAGTGACATTTTTTATTTACAGAGCACCGTGTGAAGCAGAAAGCTCACACTGACCTCAAATAAATGAAACAGTAACAAATAGCATAACCTCTTTTTTGTCTAGTGTGGAATTAAAATAACTTAATTAAACTGAAAATGAAGATATAATTCCAAAGTGAAGAAAAAATGCAGCTCTTTTCAGATTTAATGTCCTCGTCTTCTGTAATACAACCCAGTAAAGAAACAGGATTTTAGTTGATCAAATTCATAATCACATGACACAGTGATGAAAAGGACATATGCATTCAAATAGCCAACTGACATCAGCTGTATTTTATGTATCTGTTTCACACATTATTTATTCATTCATTTTCTACTGTTTGTTCCCTGAGCGGGGTCACAGGGGGGGCCAGAGCTAATCCCGGCCGGCAATCGGGCACACCCTGGACAGGTAACACATAGACAAACAACCACACACACGCACATGCACTCCTATGGGCAATTTAGAGACACCAATCAACCTAAGCTGCATGTCTTTGGACTGTGGGAGGAAACCGGAGTACCCGGAGAGAACCCACGCAAGCACGGGGAGAACATGCATTCACACATTATTGGTCAGAATATTGCAAATCCTTGTCCAGTTTTTGAACTCCAGTCTAATTTCATCCACTGGCTAACTAGATAGCAACAGTTTCACTAGAGGCGAATTAGTTTTAGTTGTTGTTTAAACATATAATAAATAATAAAAATAATATATTTTTTAAGTAATTCTGATGGCATAAGACTGTGGAAAAACAGTATGTGTTGCTCTTGGAAAGGAAATTTGATTGCATAAAGGCTGATGCACAGTGGTGAGATGCCACCTTTGTCGAAGCCTCTCACCACTGGAGAGGGCCATAATGTGTGGGACATTACAGATTATAGCTCTAAACAGACAGGAGGCGACTTTAGTGCTGGGCAAGATCTGTTCATTAATTTCTCATTAAGATCTACTTGGCTTCTCATGACCTTTTATTTTAAAGGGTCATTTCACTTTTTTTTTTTTTTTACTTTTCCTACCTTTTCCTAGCCATACAAATATTTCTCCAGGATTGAATCTGTCTCCAAGAATTGTCTCAACCCCAGTGGAGGTAAATAAAATTTAATTTGTGGTGCTCACAACATCACAAAAGAGCATTTTAATAATTCAGCAGCACCTTCTTTTTCAGTAAGCAGTGCCTAGGTTTATAGTGACTATTTCTGCTCTGAAGAGTCCAGAGTAAAATGTTTAATGTTTAATGTCCAAAATATTGTCAACTAGTCATGAAGAAACAACTTTTCACTTCAACTGTGTTCAGGGGAACAAAATATTGTTGGTATGTAAGAATGAAAACATTTTTAAAGTCAAACTTTAAATAATCACTTTAAATCATAAACATAAATATATTAGTATAACAAACTTGTGAAGAGCTATTTTTCCTGTTCTCAAAGAAATGGAAATGATGGGGCAGGAAGCTACAGCTAAAATTTCACTGTGCTGTGGATGAATGACTCATCTGCTCAGATAATTCCAAAAATAAATTTTACTGCATCATTTGCAGTGCATCATCTTATTTTAAAATTCATGTGTATTGTATTTCAAACAAAGAACATCTTTGCATTATTCAAAGGCAGGTCCTCCACCCAACGCAAAGCAGCGGACGCAGCGGACTGTACAATGCATATGAATGATTTTAATGTTCTCTTTCCTTAGCTTTAGTGCACCAGTCCGGGTCATTGTCTCAGTATTCAAACAAAATATGAGGCAAATCACATCAGGATGCAACCTCCCCTTACTTAGTCCCTTATACCAACAACAGTTTTCAGAGAAAAGGTGGTAGCCAGTTTGACAGACTGTTGATTAGGTCCATTACACAGCAGGTTGATTTTTCTGATATACTGTATATTTTGTTTTGTTTTCTTTCATATTGCACAGCCATTCAACCCAATCACATTCAAACCCAATTCATCTTAAACCCTCGTTTATTTCCTGCAGCCGCATAAAAACCATTTTCCCTTTTAACTGTGAGCGGAAATTGTTGGACTCAGTGGACAACAATGGACTCAGTGACAGAATTAACAATGGATTTTCTCCATGTGGAGTATTTCAACTGTCACATTTAAGTGAACATCACAGATCCACAAAGAAGATAATCTGAAATTATGAAAGCCTACATTTGACTGGCTGCCCACGTGGAACTGTGTTTACAAAGTGAAACAATCTGTTGAAGAATCCATTTGTGTAATGATGCAAATATTTCCACTAGATGGCCCTTGCACCCAGCTGTGCTGCCTGTTGAGGAGCCATGTTTGATTAGCACTTGATCTGACTACTACTGGTCTTACTCTAGAAAAGGTAGACATCTAATGCACCTTCTTCTTTTCATTTAGAGTTCATATTTCAATTCAAAGGCAATATTCTAATGCAAAAAGCTAGAAATTACAGACCCAGTCTTTTATAGACCATTAAGATTCATTGTGTAGGACTATGGTTCTTCTTACCATTGCTAACTCTGAGAGACGAGACAGTCCAAGTAACTTCAAAACAGTGCTGATTTATCCAAAGGATCACAGGTAAAATTAACATTACACGCTCAGGTATCTTGCACCTCCACACTGCTTGCAGGCAGATGTAAGATGAAAGACCCTGAACCCACCAGGCCTATACATTATATCCCCTCGGTTGGGCTAGCCCCATACTACACAGAAACGTCAACCGAGACGTCTCCTTGCAGCTGGTCATAGCAGTAGTCAAAACATGAAGTAATAACTAAAAACATTCTCACACGACCTCTAGTACATGTCATGACATTAAACATAAGAACATATTATGGCTAAGGCTACAGTTCTACACGTCATAATAATAATATTAAACACCCTGTCTGCTGACAGTCATCAACTCTTCTCTCTAGTTATCCTTGACCAGATGTACCCTGTAGAAACTCATAAGCATGACTAAGCATTTAACAGTCTAACTAGACATCCTATCTCCACTAAACATTTCTAATACATAAAGTATCTATCCAATTTCTATCTGACTAAAAATACCTAACAATTGGTTCTACTGTGTTGTTTCTTGGATTAAATTGAGTGTAAATTAGTTTTAAAGCTGTTTGAGGCTGCATTTTTGGGAGCTGGGGGGTGTCTTGGTGAGCTGCACTTTGGACTGTATCTTCAAAATTCCCTATTTATTTATTTAACATAACAGTTCAAATTTATATAAAATTATGTAAAGGTATAGTGGATGGATATGCTTTTTTATAATGCGTCATTGCTTCATGCATGAAATTATCACACGTTATGTAGTAGGTCAGAAATAGACTCCTTAATTGAAAAACAATAACATTATTATGCAGGGTACAATATGTTCTACCCATTTGAGGAAGTGGTTTGCTCACCAGACTGTGTCACACGCAATCCTCACTTAACACCTTATATTGAACTCATTTCACTAAGCAACTTGTAGTCATGTCCTCAGGAGCAAAACAACCAGCTGCAGTTGTCTGCCCAAATAAATAATGCCTTGTGCAAAGGCTGACAAATTCAACACACTAAAGCCCAGGAAGTCTCATTGTAGAATGGGAGATGTCCCTCCCAAGGCCATAAACATCATAAACATCTCAGAGCTGAACTGCTTTTTTCTTTTCTTTCATAAGTCAGCCTGTGGGCTCTCACTCTCAATATTACAAGGTTTCTTTTGTTTCTTCTGGCAGCATGGTTCCCTGGGAGCCATCTACACTCCTCACATGGGGATACTGGGTGTCAGAGGACTGCTCAGCCTTGACTTGGCTTTAAGGCATAAGCTGAGCTGTACTGGCAGAGCCGGTACCATTTCTCTTGGTGATTTATGGGCCGTAGACAATGATAAAATAACTTGGAGGTCCGGATATTTCTTTAAAGGAAACAGTAGACAGCTCTGTGAGTGAAAGAGGGAAGATAGTTGGGTGGGGATGTTTTGTCCACAGCCAGAAAGTAATCGACCAGAGGGCAGAGCATGAATGGGAGTGTAGGTGCAGGTGGTGTGTGTGGGCTGTCCGGCCTTCCTCCTGACTGGGTCAGTTTACCTCTCTGTCCCCTCGCAATGACCTTTTAATATGGCCTATACCTCCTCTCCTTTTACCATAGCTTTTATGGCCCCATGTAAATCTCTCTCCGGTAACACAAGCCTGTCAGCCCTGCTCTAGCCCTTTTCTTTTCAACACATTTATCCTCATGGAGAATTCAAAGAGGCACTGCGGCAACTTAAAATAGATTGAAAAAGTCTGAGGGATGATCAAAAAGGAAAGTCCAGAGCGAAACCTTAGACATGGGAATGGCTGGGCACTCCAGTGGACAAGAAAGCCCCACTCAGATGAAAGGCAGTCATCCATCAATAAATCATTAGAGAGGGTATGTAGATCCAGAAACCAGAACACTGACAATCACAGTCACTCTGCCCCAAGTGTGAGCACACATTAAGGTGAGGGGATTGCAAGGTGAGACTGATGCATGCCCTGAAATTAATAGAAAATTATATGAAAACCGAGAATAAGTCAAATGAGGAAGGGATGAGCACCATCTGGTGGATTTTGTTTTTATGGCTTTAACTGCCTTTTAGTCATTCTCGGTATGCTGAGGGGAAAAAAAAGCCCGCGATCTCCAAGGGCTCTCTATTTGAAATCAAGTTCCATTGCAACAGCAGAAAGTCAGTGCAAGGAGGTCACTAGCTGCTCAAACAGAATTCCGTTTCACAATGCCCAGATACCACCCAAAGCAGGCTGCCAGCTTTACACCTTCAGGGCTGTTTGTGCTCTATTTATAGAAAGAGAGAAATAGAGCGAACAAAAACACTTGACTTATTACAGTTTTCTCCAGCTGGCAAAGGCATATGTTGTTTGTTGATGTGTGTGTATATGTGTCTGCTTGCATGACACTGAAGTAAATGTAAGCAATCAATGTTTAAGAGGCTATGATTTTATCACTGGTGGTACAAACAAGCATCTCTGACCCTGATCCGTCTTAGTTAACCAATAAGAAATACAGCAGCCTGACAGGGGTCACACCAGTACTTATTCATGTTGCTAATTTCACTTGTTGAAAACAAGAAGCTTCTGGAAAGAGGCATATAATAAAATTTACTAGGCATAAATTCAGTTGCTTTAAGGGGTGTAGTGGCAGCGCAGTGTTGCACTTTATGCCATAAAACCTGAGCACTCTGAGAGTAAGACTGTGGCAAAGGCAACACAAATGCTATCATACAAACACGTTTCACAAGGTTTCACATTTGATATGGTGGCTTTTTTTTCGTTATTTCAGTAATAATGTGGAATATTAATCTCAAGAAGCCTTAGCTGCTGAGTGTTGTTCACATCACTTTTCCAAATTGCTTTGTGCTATCTCACTGTGACTGTTGTAAGGTGCTATGCATCACTTCAGAATTACAGAGAATTAAGTGCACTCAACAGGCTGTGCACCAAAACCTAATCAACTGATAGACTCCAGCGCTAAGCCAAGTAACGATTTGGAATAGCTTTGTTGCACTGATTGTGTGAAAGACTCAGGACAAAACAAAGTCATTGTACAAATGTCTCTCCCTTTTAGCCATTACTTGTGGGTCACTTTAAGTATCAGGCCTTTCATAGCTCTGTGCTTTAATGACTTGAAATTCCCTGAACAAACATAAAGAGAGGGAAGAGGTCACACAGCTCTCCTTTCACTGTGGGTTAGGTTTTGTTTGTTTGTCTTACCACATTGACACAGAAACACATCAGCCTAATTATAGATTGGGGACCTAAAAATCCCAAAATGAAGATGTAATTTATCTTCAAAAGATACTTTTAGGGAAAAGTGAGATTGTAAGTCATAATGATAGCTTAGAACAAAGCAATAAATTTCACTTCAAATGCCTTGATTGGTGACCTTTAACTTGTGTGTTAAAATTAACAAAGTGGGTGGTTGTGCCATTTTGCAGAGAGAAAACTCATTCAGCCATTCAGTGTGCTGGTAATTCTTCAGCACTGATCTTGTATTTGTTCCTGTACTGTTGCAAGCACAGTGCAGGAACACAAAAACAGACGAACTTAAGCACAAAATGAAATTATGGCTTCATGGTCAAAAATGGCAATTTGAATGTGTGATGTGCATGGTGATGTGAAAACACATGTGGCTTTTCTTGGCCATGGCAGGTCTTCTAAATTGGCTGCCAGAGGGCGCAGGCTAATTTCAACCTCCACAGACAACTCTTGTGCTTTCCAAAGTGGTAATGTGAAAATCTTACCGTTAGACGACACCAAAATTTGGCATCATAGTCGTGTCATCTGTTTTTTTTAAAGAGCACATCATAATTTTTACACTCTGTCTGTGGTTGTGAATATTTTAATTACTATGTGTATAATGAGTGTTTCATGTGACTAGCTTGTTTTGCTCTGATCTTATATATATAACCTGTTTTGTGGTTTATAATGCCTTTGCTTAAATGAGACTTCCTGAAATAAGTAAAGGAAATGCAGCTGCTTCAGGTGGCAGTGCACTTCCAGTTTTGTCATTTTAATGATGATGGTAAGTTTAAAAGAATGAATTGTTAACTGTAGATATACGAATGTAACTCTTTCATCCGCACTGTGTGTGGATGTGAGACTGAGTGTTGTTAAGTGATGCATCATGAATGACTGGCAGTAGGACAGCGCTGTAGCTGGTCTTTTCCTGCCTAGTGAGCAGCTAATGGTGCAGAGAGCATATCCCGGTGGGGGAGACAAACAGTGTGGCCTCGCTACGATGCCAGATGTGCTGTCAACTGTATTGTCAGCAACAACAAAGCACACCAGACTCAGCACTCGTAGGGTATTCACATTCAGAATGAGAAACACTGCCATTACCATTTATGCTGCTCGTGCCTGCCTCTCTACACTGAGCACTATAAAACTTAGTCATTTATTCTCATTTTCACCATCTAAGACTTGTTTTTCTCAAAGCAAAAAGAAATCCATGAGCAGAGTGCAGTAATTCCACGCCTTCCTAGTGTGGTTGTCCTTACTTGAGAAGTTTACAAGACTTGAGTGCAACAGGCTTGACAAAATATGGCAGATTTGTGAATTAACATCGAGAAAATGGCACTTAACTAAAGAAGTTCCTCAAAGAAACTGATATCTGTTAGAAAATGGGGAATGTATCAGGGTTGTCACCTGTTGAACAAGAAAATCAGACCTTAGGTCTCAATATATACTGTATTTATTTATTGTTGAAGTGAACTGAGACATACTGCATCTATAAACATACACATAGACAAACATGAACACACTGTAGACACATCACACCCAAGGACACACAAACATGCACATACATGCAGATACAGACACACAAGAAGCAGAAATACTGACACACACACACACACCCTCCCCCATTCCTGAGGGAGGGGTGACCATCTGCCCTCAGTAGCAGCAACACAATGACCAGATCAGAGGAGTTCACTAATGATTAAGACTTATCTTCTGTTAAAAATTCATTCACTTAAACTTGTTGTCAAACAACCCACAGCTTCTGTGGCCATGTTATAGCTGTGGCAGGAAACCAGGTAACCTCTAAGGTGGGTGGGCTGTTTGTTTCCAAAGCACTAGTGCTGATGACTTAATCACCTGTGGCTTTTTTAAGCAACACATCACAGAGGTCAACTCTCTGCTGGCTAAGACATGAAACCATTGATTGCATAAGAATCTATGACAAATACTTCGAAGCCATGTCAACAAGAAAGAGCTGGTGTTTTGACACAGTCAAATGACAGCAGGAGGAGACAAAAACAAGCCACTCTGCAGCTGTCAATAGTTCAACTTTTCAAACCTCTCACACAATTTGAAATGAGGGAAGCGCGACTGGGAAAACGACGGCTGCTGTGGTGTCTTGTGTTTGAGTGGGGGTGGAGGTATGGGAGGGTACTGATGTCACTGTGGACATCTGTGGCATCTATTAGGAGGGTTGTCAGTCATCAGAAAGGAGAAGTGGGTTTTTTTGTACGTACGTGCGTTGAAGCAGACAGACAACAACAACAACAACAACAAGACAAGCAGGTTCACTGGAGCTCACCCTTTGCTCTGCCAGTCCAACATAAGCAAATTGTTTTTGATCCTCTCTGTCCTGAGTTTGTGTATTTCTCTTTCACTATTCCTACAGCCCATCCTGTCTGCCGCCCAGTCTCCACGCTGAACACTGACAAGGTTCAAATGTTTACCTGCACTTAACAGCAGTTAGGTTAACAGGAGTATCAAAAAGGCAGCAGTAAAATAAACAACATATCTGCAGCTATCATTTAATTATCAAGGCAGTAGAAAATGGGTTTGCTTGGGCCAAAAATCATAGTTGGTGCCAGTCAACTGCTCTGATGCTTCACATTCTGCAGGGATGCAGCCAAGCCACTGATTAAATATGTGTATATTTGTCAAGGATTAGATTTTGCCCAGACACTCTACTGCCTGAAGTTAATGAGATTATCTGAAAATGTTGTAACCTCAGTATACGGTGACACTGACACTATGGCTCGCAAAATATCAATCCAATAATTCTCCTCCTTATTGTGCACAAATTGGGGTTAGGTTTAGAGATGTTTTGAGAGCTGGAATGAAAGTATCAAAAATAATAACACATTATTAAAGGACAGAAAAGAGACAGCTTGGAGATGGGTCTGAGCCCTAGTTGGAGATGCACTGTATAACTAAATGTAAAATGGATTTATTTTTAAAAACATATTTATGGCATCTTGCTGCCTCAGTGTTACACAGCTGGTGTGCTGTCACTATCTATGTAGGTGAAATATAAGCCCTGCAGATGATTTAGAAATTTAATGATGGAAGAAACAATCTTTCACAACCTGTTATGATCGCAGCCAGTCACACAGTAAATCTAATGAATCACATGCGGATGAGTAAAGGAGAGCTGAAACAAAAAGTGGCTTCTATGAGGCCAGAAAGGGAAATAGGTCACATGTTGTGGGTGTTGCGTGTCATCATTACTGGAGCCTTGTCAGGGAATATAGACAATGTTAGATGACTAATAATAAGTCTGAGGAACTGAAGGGTGAGTAAGATCAGGTTACAGGTGCAGGAGAAAGTCTGCTTTATGTTTACCTTGGCAACTATGTTACCATTTCATGCATGTCAGATCCTGTTTAAGATGAACTTCCTACTGAAGTGTGATTAAATTTCTGTGATAACATGAGTGAACATGGTTTATGAGGGCCAGTATAGAAAAAGAGAGGCCAAAAACAAATCTTTTCTATAGGAGGGTGACGAATGAACATGCTGTAAGGAGGCTAAAAGAGGATTTTATGGGGCAAAACTGGGAATCAGTTTACAGAGAGGAAGACTTAGATAAAGCATATGAGCAATTTTTAAATATATTTAAGAAAGTATATGACAGGAACTGTCCTCGTAAGCAGTATAAAAACAAAAGGAATTACAGTGGGAAACCGTGGATGAGTAAGGGATTACAGAATGCATGTAAAAAAAAGAATGTGTTATATAAGGAATTCATAAAGGACAGATCAAAGAAGGCGGAAGAAAAATATAAGTCATATAAGAACAAATTAATTGAGATTTTGAGGAGATGTAAGAAACTATATTACTCTAAAGTATTAGAGGATAATAAAAATAACATGAGAGGTACTTGGAATATATTAAATAAACTGATTAGAAACAGTACCAGCATGAGTAACTACCCTTAATATTTTATGGATAATGACACACCGGTCAATAGATTTGAGGATGTAGTTGATAAGTTTAATAGGTTCTTTGTGAATGTGGGTCCTGGTTTAG
>NW_018128134.1:238772-241313 GCF_001952655.1 Monopterus albus
TGAGAACAGAAGAAAGTGGAAAACCAACAACTGTTGAATAGGCTGGATTGGAATTGTGGAGACTAACAGGAGAGGTGGGGTGTAGCCACAGGAATATAGAAACAAGAGGGTGGTACCAGCAATTATGCAAAAACTTAACAGTGCCAAAGATTGCAGTCAAATGGTACAACTTTATGGCTCATAAAAAGAATTGTGCATAAGATGGGGTACAGGGATCACACCATTGGAGCTTTCATACAGTCTAAATTGTTAAAATTTTTGATTTAGTGGGATATAAGACTGCTGTGTTTATGTATAAAGCCAGGAACAATTTATTACCTGGTGGAATTCAAAAGTATGTGTCAATCAAGATATATGCAAGAACAGGCTTAATGATTAATTAGATGGAACATTGTGGGTGTGGTGTATGAATGTTAACACTCTGTAATAATTCTTTAATATATTACTTGTGTGGTGTAGAAGATAAGTATTTAAGAATGTAATTATGTACGAATGTTAACACTGTTATAATTCTTTAGTATATTACTTGTGTGGTGTAGAAGAGAATTATTTATGTAGAGATACTGCTTGCAAACCAATGATGGTAAGATGATATCATGGGGTAGGACTGGATAAGTCTGACTTCTTCCTCCTCCATTCAAGCATGTACTAGGTATAAGCAAATTGATATTGGATTAGCATTTGTTGGATATGTGTAAAATTATGTGTGTTGATATATCCACTGTCTTTACATGCTTGAAAGAATAAATAAATCAATCAAATCAAAACAGAGCTCAGTCATAAAGAAGCACAGCGTGTCCGTTAATAATAATAAATCAAAATAAAAGGATGTATTCTGAAAGGATCAACATTATGCTTGTTTGCTTTTCCAAAAAATAGATTAGATGACCGGTACCACCCTGACATCTGTGCATTAAAGGAATAGCTCAACATAACAAGGGAATGACAGCCAATTAACTTCACTTAACACAAACATCAGAAACAGGGGTTCCCAGCTATCCTGGCTCCTTTAGTCTGTACATCAAATGAATTGTGAAAACCAACTACTTAAATGGAGGTTGTGTGCCAGGTTCATTTTGACAGTGGCTCAGAAAACCAGCAGAGATTCTAGGAAGTTACTTCTCATCCAGCACCGGCTGCAAATTACTATTTGTACAACAATTATCACATGCTGTTAATGTTATGTTTATGAAGTGCCTTGCCAACATAGTTTGGCACATAATCCACTGTAAAACAGTGAAATTTTTTGGGGGGGGTACGTTCAACAAACAAGATACAACATGTTAATAGTGGTGTTGGTGGGTGAATTTTCTTACTGTTGGACAGAGCGAGGAAAGCTGTTACTCCATGTTTCCAGTTTATGTGCTAAACTAAGCTAATCCACTATTAGCATTAACAGACAAATATGAGATAATCCTCATAACTAATAATATCAAAGAAGTGTATTTCCCCAAATGTCAAACTAATAACTCTGGTGTTTGAAGCAGGCAATTTACTTAGCATTTACTTAGTTAACATGTCATGTCAGGCATATTAATTTTTTTGGCCAGGCACAGTCATTTCTTGGAGTCTCCTTAAACTATCTATTTCCGACAGCTTTTATTCTAAGCTAAGACAATCATCTCCCAGCTGTAGCTTCCTATTTTGCATACAAGAGTGGTGTGGATCTTCTCATCTAAGTCTTCAAAGGAACGTGAACAAATACATTTCCAAAAATGTCACGCTTGAAGGATTAGTAGTTGTGTTGTTTAAGCAGCCATACACACACATTGGAAATGATAAGGTCTTTTCAACGCCAGTTAAAGAAGCTTCAGGGCCTCCCTCCCTATGGACTTTAGTTGAGAACACATTAAGCCCTCCTAACAGGGAGACAGCAAGTATAGCTGGTTCAAAATGATTTGTCCCAGTAACAAACAAATAAATAAGAAGGTGCTCCTGACCAACAGGTGGAATTAGTTTGACAGTAAGAGTTTGACAATAGTGCAGTGCATTAGTTTTGTGTTACTTGTGTGCAAAACTTTGAATTGAATACCTCACATTTGTTTTTCTTATCACTTATTTTATAGTTTTATTATATTCATAATGATTGTATCATTATGTATTACTGAATAAGATATAACAATTTTGTGTGCTGTACCTATAAAGAAAGTGTATTCTAGTCCTCTGAACATGTTTTGATATTTCAGTGGGAAAAGATGAACATAAAAAGAAAATCTGACAAATGTCACATGTCGCCTCATGACATTCTTTATTGAGGACATGGAAAATCAGTTATGAAAGGAAACAGGAACTGTTTTTTGTTTACTTGTGTCAAATGTTGGGTGAGACTGAAGTGCCATGTCCAGAACTTTTCCAACAACAGAAACCTCAAACAGCAGAAGACCCACAGTCACAAGATACAGTATGTCACAAAATACTTTATTATTTCTAATGCTCAACAAGAACTTACTTTTCTTAGTCTCCCAGGAAATAACATGCACATACACACACATAATACATATACAGTATATATATATATATATGTAAGCACATATATATATA
>NW_018128134.1:241403-244815 GCF_001952655.1 Monopterus albus
GGGCCTCTTTAATTCTATTGCTCTGTGCACACACACACACACACACACACACCTCTCACCAAGACATAAGCTGCGCATGGAGCCCACAGAGGATAGTTCTTACAGATCCAACGCTGCCCTGAAGGCAAGAGGCTCATGATGGATCAGACATTGATTTGATTTGAAGTGTGTATGAAAGCTGCTGTTTGTGCCCTCTGCCAGAGAGGTGAGCCGTGATTGAGCAATGGCTGTCTGGAGGGTTCACTCAGGAAACTGTAAGTGGACAGGCTGGACCTGCTGCTAACAATCACCTTTTGTACAAATAGGCTGGAAATGAATTGTTGATTCACAGACTATAAACATCTAGCATATAATCTTTTTAGAGTTGGATGACATGAAGGAAAAGTGTCCAAGCCTCTGCTTGAGATGCTCCTGTTTACTCATATCAGAATTCTGGTGCCAACTGGGTTTAGACCCACTTGTCTAAATTCTTCTCCACCTACACAAATTGATGAATCATAGCTTCAGAGTAAAATCCAGAATCTGTCTCTTAAACAGCAGTGAGCAGCTAAAAAAGACAGCACAGTTAAAGCTATTGCCTCTTGTTTTCCTTTTGCTATCTTTTAATGCCACAGACAAATTAGGCTGGTAACATGCTGCATGCTGTGGTGAAAGGAGATTATAAAAATAATTTTAAAAAATGCAAATATGTGACTTTAGCAGACAGTCAAATAGAGTCACATATATAGTAAAGTAGCACTAATATATACTCCAGAATTGCCTTTGAGTAAATGTAAGTAGTTAGATTCCACCATTTTCTGCATGTACTGTAGTTTACTGACGTCATATAATGTGATCAGGTTACTGGTGTGATGGGCACGCTGCCTTTTTTTTAAACATAAATAAATCATTTTATTGTTTTTCTCAGGTGCCACCGCAGTGATTCAACCTACAACCAGTACACAAAAGCTTTTGCATTTACTGTTTGAAATACCTCAGGAAAACCCCTGTGATGCACAGGAAACGATGTGCTTTGCACCTGCAATCTGTCTGAAATAAACAGTACAGCACAGAAAGAAAAACTAAAGCTTGATTCCAAGAAAATCAGATGCAAGAAACAGCACCATGCTGTCCACACAGCTCAGTTCACAGGTAATTTCTAGGACAGGGTGGAAACACTGCCATAAAGAGTGCTTGGTAACAAAATATAAAAACTAAATAATTACAAAGATGTCAAGGGCTAGCGCATGGAAGAAGTAGGCTGTGGAGGTTGGCTGTTTGTGTTATAAACACAAGGTTTATCTAAGTACAAGACAAAAGCAAACAGTGAATCACAGTAGAGTATGGAGCTAAATGAAGCACAGACACCAATCTCACTGTCATACAGATGTTATTGATGATAACCCAGAAGCTTTGTTGACACTCCTGATAATGACACATTCTGCCAGCTGCCTCTTGGTATTCCACAGCTCCAAGCAAATATCCAAGTGTCTCACTGCTTGACAGATAATAATCAGTCTAAACAATATGAGTTCATAAGAGCCTGTGCCCACCTGAGGCCTGAAGAACCTCCGCCTGTCCTCAAAAAAGGCAACACTTTAGCACATCCTGCTCTGGAAACTCGCAGTGTTGACGAGTCAAGTGCTGCTAATAATTGATTAATAGATATTTCCTGTTGTTCAGAGGAGGTTGTGTTTTGACTAAATAAGCCAGCTAAAGCTGAAGGGAGATCACACTGTAATTTCCACAACAAACAACAGAGTTTGCCAGCAGAAATAAGACACAAACAAACAGTGAAACAAACAGCACCTGACACATTGTGATCTATAGCCTTCCGGAGTACAGTGCTATTGGTATGCCAACAGAGTGACCAATGGCTTGTTTCCTGTCATAAACAACTCTAAACCATGGGCCTACTAAATAATCAAAAAGTCAGAAGACCAGATGCTGGGCACAGAAAATCCAGATGTATTATTTACTCTGCATCGTTGTTTACACAAAAACACAATAATCCTCACAGATTTGGGTGCATTGGGGGGTAGAAAATGCAACACTCTATATCAGCAGAGGGATCTACAGTCTTTGCAGTCTTTAGAAAAGAAAATAATTCAATTGTGTTGAGAAAATAAACCCAAGGGCAGTCAAGTACAAAGGGCCTCGGGTCCCAGTCGAGCGCTGTTAGGATTCATCTGAAGAGCTGGCTTGAAGAGGAAACTGAGGGCTGAGGGAGCACATTGGGTTGGTTGTTTAGACATAAACCCTTGTGTTTTTTTTAATTCACAGGAGGCGCTCCCTGTCTGCCTCAGTACAAACATGAAATGAAACAATCCAAGAATCCTCACAGTAGCATTCTGGTGTTCATCTTTTGAAAGAATACACATTTTAGATCGAAAGCAGAAAAGCTCCAACATCACTGGAGAAAACAATGAGTGTACCTGCATTTACCCCAGGTAAAACAGAAAGTTGGCACATCATTTAAATTGCTTCACAATGGGCTCCAAACTTGATGAGCAGACTTTGATTAACTCATGACTCATCAACTGACAGTGAGTGCAGAAAAACAGTTTGTTTTTTTTTTGTTTTAAAAGAAGATGATGGTTTTTACTACCCACTGTCCTTTTCCTAGAGACTGTAGGAAGAAGAAAATAAAACAACTATTTGGCTTCAGGCAGCCAATGCAGACAGTGTCATCTTTCAGACAAGGAGGCACCACAGGGGTGGTAAAGCGTCCCTCTGGCCACAGCTGATAGATGTTCCTCCACTGGTGCTTTGTTCTCGTCTGGGGCTGGACACTTGTCCCCCTGACTCCAGACCAAAGCCTTATGCCACTCATCACAGGAAGCACTGTCCATTGACAAGGATGTCCATATACACAAAACCAGCTCATCAGTTTTAAATAATAAATGAAGTCTGCCTTCATGTGCTGAGTGGTGCTATAAATTAGCGTTAAAAGCGGAGTGCCAAAGGTGATAGGGTTTAACACACTGAGCCTCTTTAGAAAAGTCAAAACATTAGGTTTATTTCAGTGGTCTGACACTGAGAGAAAATGCTTAAGTGTGCCATGTTTAGTCTGGTGCTCCTCAGAAATAGATTCTGAATAATAGCAGCGTCTTTATCCTTTTCTGCCAAAGTATCGCATGAACCAGTGTCTGATATAATGGTATAGTTTAAGATAAATGAGTCCAACATGACAGTAAACAACATCATTCACTCTTGTTAGAGGTTTGAAAGTTAGACATGTGACTAAATAGATCTTTTGGAGATTGAGATGCAACCAAAACCTGCATCTAATTTCAACTTACGATGATCAATAAAAGGGGAAGTTTAAAAAAAGCTTTTATGCTGGGCAATGTCTGTGAGATAAATACTGCTGGTGACATGTAATTTAAAAACATTCTCCCTCCTAGACTCTTGATGTTAGAAGTAATGAGGC
>NW_018128134.1:244881-247662 GCF_001952655.1 Monopterus albus
GCTGTCATCTGGCCTATTGTCCCAGTTATCCGAGGTGATCAGGGCTAAGCTGGGTTTCCGTTTGCATCTGAGCCTCCACCAATGGTCCACACAGGCCAGATGGAGGACCTCCACCTGCAGTGAGCCTGAAAGAAGGCTCGCTGTGATCTTGTGTTGTATACAAATGCAGCAGTGGGATCTCCTAGAGTCTGGGGAAATAGTAAATGGAGGAACTCATTCAGAACATGACTGAAATACCTATTATAGTACTGATGTGCAAAAGCAGTGAGTTACAGTATAAAGCCTTGTTTCTTTGAGAAAACCTAGAAGGGTTAGGCTCTTACTGAATGTACTGTATAAACTGCAGTGCAAATGAACACATTCAGGTGATTCAAACAGTCTGCATTGTGTTGTTCTAAAATGATAAATCTCCATGACAGTGGAGGTTGTTTTTGTGTTTTCATACTGATGCAAGGCAAAACCACAGTAGAGACGTTGGTGAAAAAGGAAAGGGAACCCTGGTTGCATTTATCATAGACTCATAGAAAACACCCTTCCTATGCAACAACTAGCTTCATTTCTCAAGCAGCCTTGTGGCTTGCTTTGGATTGGTGCCACATGTGGAGACATATTTCTCCCCTAATTGCTCGAGGGCAGTGTCGCCCATTTCGGTTTTTATTGGTTAATGTCCTGTTGTCTAATTCTGCAGGGACTCCATGTCAGGACAGGCAGCTGCAGGATGCAGGGTAATAAGTGTGAAAATGTTCTGAGGTGTAAAAAAATAAAAAAAATAAAAAATTTTAAAATCACCAGCCTTCAGTGTTTGCCCTCCTACACCGTGTCAGAGTAGTGACTGAGGAGCATGCTTGTTAGCGCTCCAGTAAGAAAAAAAAAATGAAAATAAATCACTCAGGCCTCATGTTGAAGGCAAGGTACTTGTGCATTGTGCTGTGACTCCAAAATATCTACAATAAGTAAGAATCTGATTATGGACTGTCAGGAACAGATATTCAACACCTCCATTAATGTCCAATAAGGTGAATACTCAAAACTTTTTTTTGACTGGGTGGTGAGAGTCCGACAAGGTGTCATTTCCTAGTGTACAATGAGACTGAGCAGAAACAGTGGTTGGTTATCCTCTTTAGGGAAATTGAAGCTTAAATTCCATCCAGGGAAGCAAACAGTGCATCCATCCACCTTGTTAGCACTCCAAATGAAGACAGGAATGTATCTTGCAAAATGCCATTGATTAAATGGACTATTTTTGTACCACACTACATTATAAAAAACTAAAACGTAATGCAAGTAATAATTCATGTAATTTCCATAAAGCATGGTTCTGCACACCCCTTGCATTTCATATTGAAATTCCAAATGTATTTGTGACCTTGACTCAGGTCAAAGAAAGAGTAAAAAAAAAAAGGAGGGCAGCAGCACGTTCTGCTCTACAGCAAACTAGGAAGTGTAAGAGGGTGCTATTAAAAGATAAGGAGCAAAGTTTGTTTTTAATGGGGGTCTATTGTTCAAATGTATGCTCGGGTTTTGTTCTAAATACAAACATTTAATCAAGCAAGCAAACCGGATGGTTTTACAAATAAATGTGTATAGAAATACAATAATCAATATTTATCTGTGCCAACATTGTAAAAATAATTACTTCCACTTGTACTAACATCTTCTACATGTCAAATCAAGCAAATGAAATGTGAGATTATAGTCACTACACAAAATCTACCCTGACAATTAAATTCCTGTAATAAGTCATATATTAGAGTATCTCTTTTTTTTGGTGTCATGATTTGTCTTTTCTTGGAGAACATGAAGGATAAGTCTTATCTTGGCCAAGGACCACTGACCACACTGCTCCTACCAAAGCAACCCTGTCCTCTCCACAGAGCTATTGAGAAATGGAAAACAAAAGCGCGCTGGTAGAGCCTTGACTGATAGGCAGATAAAGAGGTTATGCATTCCAGGGTGAATAATGAACGTAAGTCTATGCACAAACATGCAGGGACACAGAGATCATCTTGAGTCATTTAAAAACAGCAGAATCCACACGTCACCCCTTTAGGAATGTTGTAGTATTTTGTAGCTAGGCTTCGGCATTTCAGAGGCAAAAATGCACAATATAATCCACTAAACAGATGTAACATCATACAGATCCTCCTACATTACTCTGACTGTGAATAATGATGTGAGGGTGGCCATATCCCACGGAACAAACACCACTCTAATAAGTAGGGGATGCTTTTGTTGCGCTGAATCAAATTGCCAATGAAAAGGAGCACTGCAAATATTACAACACGCAACCTCGCTGTTACAGTCCGACAAACATGTCAGTCTACAATGCACTGACAAGCACACGCAATACAGTGCATGTATTCATCTGAAATACAGCTCAGACAAGAGATTAACGGTATTTGAATTACCTAAAACCTTTTGTGCATTTATGGGCAACACCCAAAGTCAGCTTCAACAACAGACGCTAGGGGTTATTTTCTATGTGGTGATTAAAAAAAAAATAGAAAACATAAAGGGGATATTTGAGCAGATGTGTCATTATGAAAAATTATCCCGTGTCAACTTGCTGAAGGAGGCCGGGATGAGCTGGGACTGGAGAGTTGGTGTTGACTGAACAGCACTGCTCAGTCTCCTCTTTATCTCACTGGCATTCTTCTTCTTCATTTCAATGGCCATTCTTCACTGAAGAGCCCCCTTTGTTGCCTTTCACACTTTTAGTGATTTGTATTCTAAGTAGCTCCCAGATCCTTTGTATTCCAAGCGGATAGCAATCTGAATCCC
>NW_018128134.1:247728-248776 GCF_001952655.1 Monopterus albus
CTCTTTTGTTGACATGCTACAAAATGATAAGCTCCATATACACACAGACTCCACAGGCAGAAGATGAAAGGTAAATTGCAAAAGTGGATTGATTGTAGTGCAATGATTATATGTAATTTTATTTCTCAAAGCTACAAGACGGGGCAAAAATGTTGCACTAAACATTTTCTGGAAATTGTATGTGTTCTCTTTGTATTGGGTAAACACCATATTTTAAACATTGTGAGCATGAAATGAATCACAATATCCAAACTCAACTACATCATGTAAAAAAAAAAGAGCCTGTGTAACTTTTTGTACAAATACCAGAGTTACAACATTGTAACAAATCTAGGCTTTATGTTGAAATTAGAGCGTGGATACCGGAACCAAGCCTGACGGGACCTGTTGGCACCCAAGGGTTCAGACCGGGTTTGCAGCGAAATTTAGAAATTATATTTGGGTCAGGTTTGGACATGTATGTCAAACTTGAGGCTAGATGGCTGCTTCATTTAACAATAAAGGGAAAAAACACTGTACAAACTCAACTGTGTCAGGCTTGGGCTGGGTTCAGACATTATATACTACAAACCTGTCAGGTCTGGGTCAGGTTCAGACAGAAACATGCAGCCTGATCCATGCTCTAGTTGAAATCCCACCAAAATGCACTTTTAGTGTCCATGTGTACCACATCAATTCAACATTTTCCTAAAATCTCCAATCAATCTTTTTTTTTAAATTACTTAATAAATGAGAAATTACAACAATTAATCGGTAACATCATTTTCTTACTTAAACACTAATAGATTCTTATGTTTATGAATGCTGCACCAGTGGTGGTTATTGCACTATTTGCTCAGTTTAGTTGAATTGTGAAGCATTTTGTACACAAATGTATCATGTCAACACAGGGAAGTGATCCAGTGTCATTGTAATGTTGACACATTACAATGAATTTAAAAACACCCTCAAAAATTTTCACCACAACTTACTGATTTTAAAAATGTATGAAGGCTTCTGAAGAAATACTTCTGAAAAGTCTAACAAACAACTTCGAAAAGTGAGTCGA
>NW_018128134.1:248831-285376 GCF_001952655.1 Monopterus albus
CACAGATGAAATCCCAGAGTTCTGCTTGCAGACAGATAACAGAGCAACTGTCTGCGTCTGAATGATGTTGATAAGAGCATCGCAGCAATACAGTGGCCTTTCTCTGAGCTGCATATTCTCCGTTCCTCTTCTCGAGAGTCCTGCTGCAGGCGCATCTGAAGATGCCAAGCACACAGGGGTTGTCTACAACCCCTCTGATAAGCCCAAACACAGGATCCATCCAGTTATATGCTAGTAATATGTCTGTGAATGTGTAATTACTGATCATTATTAGGTTGTAAATACATCACTGTTGTGTCATTATGCTGACGTGATGTGTGAATGTTTTGTTGTCTGCTTTGTGCGGTGTCAGCGCTGCATTTTCAACAAATCACTTGTAAATCAAACTGTGTGTTCCTTTGACTTCTGCAGAAGCACCACATGCTATCCTCATTCTAAAGAAACTGAAAATGAAAAATACATAGTTTCCCTCTCACCAGGGGATTTTAGTCACACCATACACCAGGTGTTTGGAAGAGAAAATGTAAGAGTTTTCATAAAGTGGCTACAGATTGAATCACTTCTCTCGGTATGATGAAAGGGAACAACACAGCCTTTTCCCCCAGTTTTCCTGCTACAGTAATTGTCAAAAATACCACAATCATATGCAAAGCTGCAATGGACATGATATTTGGGTGAACATAATTCCACTCTGTTGTTGTTAAGTGCTACTCAGTAATATGGCCACAACAGAAATGGCAATAGTTTTCATGCCAGCTTTTAGTGATTGTTTTTTCTTATGACTTAGGCATGACTGCAATCTTTTCCTAGACTTCTCCATTTTGATAAGCACCCTATTGTTTTAAATGGTGTTCATAGCTCACTGCTGATGTTTTGAAGCTGTGGGGAGTTTGGGGGTTTTCACAGCAATATTAAGTTCTAAAGAGTATTGTATCTTTAACAGAGTGTAGGTTTTGCTGCCAAACCTCAGCTCTGACACAGTATTTTCAGTGCCGATATAGGAGAGTTCTGTCCTGTGAATGAAAATAAATGCATTACTTCTCTTAAATCATAATTGCTAATGCCAACATAGATACATACAAATTGAGTTTGGAGAGGGAAAAGGGTTGTTTTGCTTCTGTGAAGCGCGGTGGCGCCCTGCTGTTTTCAGACTGTTATGTTGTCATGCAGCTCTAGGTGTCCAAGTGACATCAGTGAAATCAATGATGCAGACAGACTCTCATCACTACTCTCATATATCAAAGACCAGAAGTAGTATTTGCATGCCCCATGGAAGATATTCAGTTTCAGACAGCCCTCCACTCCGTTTGAGAGGAGGGCGGGGAGTTTCTTGTGGCCTGGCCTTGTCGTCACTACCTTAACTGAAATGAGAGAAGGTTGGTAAAGCTGTGAGAATGAATGTTCAACACCCTGAGACCTGAAAGTCGTTTGATAGAAATCCCACATTACAGGGCGTGTGGTTCTTGTCGAATCCACTGGGGGTCATTTAGCAGTTGAGAGTGCAGACATAACAGCACTTGAGAAGTGACAGGGTGTGTATAAAGGTGAGGACAGATTCAGGCATCCGCTGATAAAAACTGTCATCAGGCATAGTTGTGATTTGTGGAAAGAAATATGAGGCTGGGAGAAGACACTGAATGGCCAAGCTAAAAGCCAGGCTGATGATAAGTTAGCAGAAAAGCATGTGAGGTCCTAAAATTGCTCTGAAATTCCAATAACTTTCTTACAGGGCGTGTGGACCCCATGTCTGTAACTGTATAGTGATTTTACAGAACTTTACAGCATGTTTGGCAATTCCTGTATTTCTACAGGGGTTTTCAGTGCACTTAATAATGCATTAAGATTGTTATTATTACACTCATACGACTTCTTCTTTTACACTTTGTTAAAATAATGTAGGAACTTCAAATGATACTCGGCATACATTTCTATAATACTCCTATAACAGTGGTCGTGTGTCTACACTCGGATTTTGTTTGGAAAAGTCTTAACTTCCTATTGTATGAAAACACACAACGAGAACGAAGTTAAATTTGTCTCCAAACGCGGATAGCGGAGATAACAAACTTTGTTCTTTTGACAAAAACTGTCACAAACTCACGCCCTTACCACAGACAGAGTCGTTGATTTTATAGGCGACCCGTTTTTGGAGACGAGGGCATCCCGCAGCTCCTCCTCCTCCCTGGGGGGGGAGGCGTCAGGAGCACCGGTGGCAGAGTATTTATTCTGTGGGTTGCACACAGACAACAAAGTGATCACCTTGCTTCATCCACGAACGAGCACACACACGCACACAGTGGTCCTATATTAACAACAAGCGGTGAACATGGAGGTGAGAATCTTTCTTTAATTTTTTTAAACCTCATATGTGTCACTTGTGTGAGTTGTTCCTTGTTGCCGTTTAATTAAGGTAGACAGATTAATTCGTTTTCTACACGTGTTTACAGTGGTTTAATTCAACTATGCTAACGTATTGTCTGCTGCTAACTAAATTATTTCCGTGATAAAATTAGCCGGTTGGAGAAAAGCACAAGTCAAACTACAAAAAGTTTTTACATGTTTAAACAAGATTTGTGGTTGTCCAGTAATTTAAACTACCATGTATACCTCAAATGTTTTCTAACATTATAATTTCTTCTTTTTTTTCAGTATGACATTTCATTTGTGCTTTATAACAATAGTGACAATGTCACAGAGGAGTCTGGAGATTATGAACTGGAGAGTTGGCAGATGGCAGATGAGCCATGTGACAGAGCGCTGAGCAACGACTTCAACAGGATCTTCCTACCTACAGTTTATGGAATAATATTTCTTCTGGGAATCATTGGCAATGGATTAGTTGTTGTTGTCATGGGCTACCAGAAGAAGGTCAAAACTATGACGGACAAGTACCGGCTCCATCTCTCTGTGGCAGACCTCCTGTTCGTCCTCACGCTGCCCTTCTGGGCCGTGGATGCAGCCAAAAGTTGGTACTTCGGAAGTTTCCTCTGTGTGTCTGTGCACATGATTTACACAGTCAACCTGTACAGCAGCGTGTTGATCCTGGCCTTCATTAGTCTAGACAGGTACTTTGCAGTTGTGCGGGCCACTAACAGCCAAGCCATAAGGAAGCTGCTTGCAAACAGAGTGATCTATGTGGGTGTGTGGCTGCCTGCAGCCCTGCTGACTATACCTGACATGGTGTTTGCCAGGGTGGAAAACGAAGGGTCCTCAAACTTTCCCTTCGCAAACAAAAGTATGGAGACCACAGACTTCAGGACCATCTGCCAGCGCATGTACCCACAGGAGAACAGTCACATATGGACAGTCGCTTTCCGCTTCCAGCACATCCTGGTAGGCTTCATTTTGCCTGGCCTGGTCATCCTCATCTGCTACTGCATCATTATTGCCAGACTGTCACGAGCCACCAAGGGCCAGATGCAGAAGAAGAAAGCCCTGAAGACCACGGTCATCCTCATCCTATGTTTCTTCTCTTGCTGGCTGCCCTACTGTGTTGGTATCTTCTTGGACAATCTCATGATACTGAAAGTGGTCCCAGGATCTTGTGAACTTCAACAAGCTGTGGAAAAGTGGATCTCTGTCACTGAGGTGCTGGCCTATTTTCACTGCTGCCTAAACCCCATCCTCTATGCTTTCCTGGGAGTTAAGTTTAAGAAAACAGCCAGGAGTGCACTGACAGTCAGCAGTAGATCAAGTCAGAAAGTGACTCTCATGACAAAAAAGCGAGGGCCAATTTCATCTGTATCAACTGAATCTGAGTCTTCAAGTGTTTTGTCAAGCTAACAAACAACTCCAGTTTGTGACTTGATGCTCTCAGGAGATAAACAAACTAAGCTTTAAAGACCTTACTACATTTTGTACAGATGTAAAAAAAAAAAAAGAAGTTTTTAAAAGTTTTTATTTGTTTGCCTTGTTTACTGCAGTTGCATCTTGTGAGGGGTTTTATTGCAATTTGTGCAAGTTTGATCTTCCTCATCCTCATTTCCATTTATTCAGCTTTCCAATCAAGGTCAGTTTTTCCTGTTTTCACCTTTACAATATGCTGCTGTGTCAAAGCTCGGGCGTGCAATGCCCTTTTATGTTGTCAAAGATGCTACCTGCTTTTTGAAACCTGTACATAGTTTGTAGCATCTGTGTGTTCGCACTTAAGTTGTGTGATTATCTGAAAGCTGTTATTTATTGCTGTCATTCAAACTGGAAGTTTTGTAAATGAAAGAAAATGCATGCTGCTTTTTTTACTATGTTTTAAAATTTCAATTGTGTTTTTTTATTGAAAAATAAAAAGTTTTAGTGTCTCTCAGTGTGGTGTGCATTTTCCCCTCAGGGGCTGGGGGTCGAAGCGTGTATGCTGGAAGTTGAGGTCATGGGGTGGGGCTGAGGGGGCCTCCTAACACAAATGTTTCCACCTGATCTGGCTAAAAAGACAGCCTGTAATTGCAAGGACATCTGTGCACTTTTACATCTTAAGCAGCCGTGGCACAAAAGCTAAAATCTTCAGTTATAATTAGCACCCATATGGCTTCTTAACAAAGAAAATAGCATGTTAAGTTCTCCTTTACTTGTTCTCTCTTTTGTCCTGTCTTTTCTTTGAGTTTGCAAGATATACTGCTACCATTATGTTTGGCTTGTAAACAAGTTTCATCATCATTCGCTTCACAGAAAGGGTCAGTGGGTCAACTAACCATTCCTGGGCTCACAAAACAAAATTAATACTATTCAGAACACAGGTTTTATATTCTAAAGATGCAAATAGACAGACATAGTCTTTGTTGAACAGCCAAGGCATATATCATTGGCAATAAATCAGCATGAATTATATTGTGCCAAAATAAGACGTTTCAAGCACACATAGACATAAATTTCTGTTTGTATTGTTAGGGTTAGGGTTATCTGCATTACATACTAGAGATTTAAGTTCACATTGGAGGCCAGAAAAAGCTGGCAACAATAGATGTCAAGGAGAATGAAGTCATCAAATGGTCACTGTGCAGTGCACTGCCTGCATCCATTCAAGTCTCCATTTTCATTTTTTTACATGTGAAAAGATGTCAAGTGCCCTCATCGAGCCCCAAGGTTAACAGCTTATGGGGGGATCTGGTCTCTCACAGAGAAGCAGAATAAAACAAGAGGTGCTTTTTCAATTGGAAATGTTCCCAAATGATTCTTAATTAGCATAGGAGTATTGCTGTGTCAGCCTGAGAGCTCTGTGATTAACACATCACTGTGCTTAGGTGGATCCTTTTTGTATGCTTCTTCATGTCTCACCAGGAAGCCTTGTTGTCACACTGGGATCACATCAACCGCCAAACATTTGATTTGATTTGATTTATTGATTCTTTCAAACATGTAACAACAGTCAGTATGTAATCACACATAATTCCAGACATATCCACAAAAAAAATCATTTCAAATTGCTTACACCTAGTACATGCTTGAACGTAGTAGGAAGAAGTTAGACTTATGTAGTCCTACCCCCTAACATCATCTTACCATCATTGGTTTGCAAGCAGTATTACTACATGGATACATATTCTACATCCACATTCCCGTCTGATTAATCATTAAGCCTGTTCTTGCCCATATCTTGATTGACACATACCTTTATATCTGTGTTTAAACTCATCAATTTTCTTACTGTTTTTTTATGTCCATATTTAAATTATTCCATAGTTTTACCCCTATTCCACTAAATCAAAGAATTTTAGCAATTTATACTGTATGAAAACTACATTTGTGTGATCCCTGTATCCCAGCTTATGTACAATTCTTATCGCTCTTTTTTGTAATATATACAATGGTTGAAGTGAGCTTGTGTATGTATTTCCCCAGTTCTCAACGCCATACTCTAAGTATGGCAAAATCAATGAAGAATACAAAATACGTAGTGCTTTAATGTCCAAAATATATCTAACCCTTGCCAATATCGATATGTTTTTTGCTATTTTATGCTGAATATATCTGATATGAGATTTCCAGGTGAATTTATCATCCACTATAACACCTAGAAATTTAATTTCATATACTCGTTCTATACTGGCTCCCCCTATTTTCACTTGCAGTTCGTTATCTAGTCTGCGATTCCCAAATACTATAAATTTAGTTTTATCCATATTCATGGACAGCATATTACTATCACACCATTTCTTTATCTTCTCAAGTTCCTGTGAAACCCGTCCCGATAGTTGCTGTGGGTTATCCCCTGATGCCCATATCGTAGTGTCATCAGCAAATAAGACCATTTTCACAAAAGCCGAAACCTTACACATGTCGTTAATGTATAATATGAATAATTTTGGTCCCAAGACTGAACCTTGAGGCACCCCACATACAATGTCCAGTTCACTCGACTGATGTTCACCCAACTTCACAAATTGGCGCCTCTGCGTCAAATATGTGATGTGTGATGATGATGATGTGCACATCAAATACAGTCCATATTTGATGTGCACATTGTAGGTATATAGACACTGCATGGGAATAAAACTGACCCAGTTTTATGATTGGCCATGAAGGACAGAGGTAAATGCAATAGTCTAGAATATGACTCACAAATACACATAGAGACACTTAAGAGTTCCTGCAGAGGGAGATCAGGTTTGGGTTTTGGAGTCCAGCACATTTCCATGTCATTTGTTTCATGGATTTGACTGATTACATGACTGAATGTGCATTAAGAGCTATACTTTCTATCATTATCATCATCATGATAAACATAAAAAACATAGCCTGCATGGATGACTCTCTTCTGATTACTGTCCAAAGTGTTCCCTTGAGTGCACAGTTTTTAGCACTAATGGCCCCTTGGGAATTCATCCTCGGATGCACTGAGGTCCTCTTTCATCCATAATTAAAGCTTTTGTTCTCTCTGTGTGATAAGAAAAAATACTGCTAAACAGCAAAACCTCTAATATTGGATGTGTTTATTGCAGATATATTAAGTCATTCTATGATAATAATGTCATGTTCCTGTAGTCATCTCTAGCAAATCATCAACAAAATCTTTCTGTACAATGTTGCAAAAATTCTGACAACTATTCTATTATTTTAAACAAATTCACGTGTGTATGTTGCTGTAGTGAAGAATTTCTTGTTTGCTTTACTGGGCCAAAAGGCCAAAGCTGTTTAACTGGACAGGAAATAGTTTTGGCTGGTGATTCACTATGATTACACAAGTTTCAAACTGCAATTTGAGGCAACTGTGTAAACTGTAGAGGACCTTATATAGATTTTGCTGCTGACATGTATTAAAATTTAGAGTGACAGTATAGGCAGCAGCAAGTGCAGAGATTATTTTAAACTGCTTTTGTAAACTAAGGATGAAAAGAACACAAATACCACAGGTTCCTTTTGGGCAGTGACCTGCACCACTAATGGGTGCATTGTTTTGGTTGGAAAGTGAGCAGCAGGAAGGCCGTTTCCTGCATCAGGGGATCCTGTAGCCAACAGCCTGAGAAAAGCTTTGATGCCACCCCCACTGTACTCAAACCACCATCACTCACTGTGCATTGCCATTCCTGCAAAGGTCACGCCATACATGGATGCATTTAGTGCACTTGACCAAAGGCGTGAAAGTAATTTCATGGAGAGTTTCACTTTTATTGTTTGTGTGGAGACAATAAAAAGGGCACATATGATGGTCACTTGTTAGTAATGTTATTAACATGTTTTCATGTGTTTATGTGCATTTTATTGAAGGTGTGCTATGTTGCTTTATTTTGTTGCAGTATTTCAGAATGTTATATTAATTTTTCTTGTATTCAACCAGTAATAGTGTCATACATGTAGCATATTTTGAGGTTTATCAGCATTTAGAGATCATCACTTCAGATAACAGACTACAGATTGCCTGCTGATATTGTTTGACATGTGCTTCTGTATTTTGTTATTAAAGTTACAGAAATATCAAGAAATACTGTATTAGGCTATGCAAAATTGGCCACTTCCCTGCTAGTCAGCATGATTTACTATTTATTGTTATCATCTATTATAATATTTTTTAAAAACGTTTTATCCAATTTGCATACAGTCTGGATACATGATTTGGCCTTTCTAGAGGCTATGTTCATTGTTTCATGTTATTTATTGTACTCACCTTTCTAGAGGCTATGTTCATTGTTTCATGTTATTTATTGTACTCATCAACACAGCCAACTTTCCATTATATTTTTTAGTTTTAATAGCAAATGCTGGTAATTGCCATAAAATGAGCCCGTATGGTCGAAGTGTTTATAATATTGATTAAGTTACTACTGAGATAAAACTTATTTCCATTACGTGTTTATATTATTTTGTCTTCCCTGTGAGTAAGCCAGTGGGAACTATAATTCAGCCATTCGTTTCTAGCCGGAACTCAAAGCACCTGGTATTCGGCGCTCCGTCAAAATAGGTCCTTCCTTTCTTCTCTGTGGTCAGAGTAGTTGATGTGGGGTGTCTGGCTGTGAGTCGTGAAACATTTTCCTTTAATTCTCCAAGAATATAACTCAGCATGACTAAAGAGGAAGTCCATGGGTAAGAATTGTGTGAGAATTGTGCCACGGCTCACGTCTTACAGCATCACCAGCACAGAACGCTGTAAATACCTCATGATAGCGTTAGCATCAGTCGCAGCTTGCTAGCATTGCTATGACATGCAGCAGATTGCATCATCTGACAGTTAAAGTAAAGAAGTTTTACCCTTCTGAACAAAATGCTTAAAATATCAGTGAAGTTGAATTCAACACAAGAAGAGTTCAAATAATGTTCCAGTATTATTTATTATATATTTTATTTAGATAAAGTAAACTTATACTAGGCAGGATTTGTTTGAACACCAAGTGATTTATTGTCATAAAGCCTAAAACAAATCTCAAATGAAACCAAACCAAAATCAAAAGTTCATGGCCTTGTTTAATGTACGGGTTGCACCAAGAACTGTCGCAAGTCTTGAATGTATTTGGTGTCAAGCTTGATAGTGGGCTAACGTTAACTTTTGTGTTTTACCATAATTGTACAGTTTGAAATGAAGTACAGTATATCAAAGGGTGTATCTAATATAACTAATGTGACTCATTGTACTTTGGATTATTAAAACTCATGAGGGCTGATAACATTTTATGTTGATCTACTCCTATCCAGTTATTGTCATTTTATGATATAATAATGTGGTGGATGTGGAGGTGTAACAACTGCGCTGTGAGAGACTTGGGTTGTGATACTGCTGTTGAACATAGGTCACCTTGGCATGGATTACTTGTGTTAAGAAACTGGTGGCAGATGGGATAAGCTGATTACATTTAACTTTACAGCAATATGAGATATGATGTTAGCTGCATAAAGAATAGAGAGGCACAAAGGTTGTTTGTGTACTGCTTTGACAGTGAACTGTAGGTGCTTTGTAGAAAACTGCTGCAGACAATGATCTCATTTTACCAGAGGGCAAAAAAGATCAGTGATCCAGTGAAACTGATCCATCTAGTTTGTACAACATTGATGTACTGTACTTCAGACATATACAGCATGGAGTGCAGGTTCATAACTGGGGTGACATTTACATATTTTCATATATGAGTACTCAGATTTTTGACAGCATGTACATGTGTAGACTTTTTATCCATATGACAACAGATACCCCAGAGAGTTCAGTAAAGATGAAAAGATTCCAGGTTCTTGGCTCAATAAGTAAAATGTTGTTAAAATTTAAGTTACAAAATGTTTTGACCCACCCTGACCCCTCAAACTGTTATTTAACCCTCTGGCTTTCGCACACTGGTAGACCTACTAGAAGTTTAATGTCACAAAATGGAAAAGTTCAAAGCACCGATGGAACATGACAACCGGCAAAGATTAAAAGCAGACTGAAACAATATAACTAAAAATGTAATCATATAATGAGCTCCTTAAACTTGACACTGGTTTGAAAATGAGTGAAGCAAGAAACTGCGATTAATGCTAATCTCTAAGCTATATTTAACCCACACCAGACAGGGCGAGGGCGTTGTGCGTATCTTTGCTCAACTATTAGGCCGCTGTGTATGGCGTTCATTGCATGATCAACATATGTAGTTTCAGATGTATGGCCCAATCTAATATGACATCCCACACCCCTCAAGTCTATCATATAGTTTCTACTGCCTAACGTGAGCCCTGCATGGCTTGGTATGAGTAACAGCAGCCGCACTGTCTTCACCTGTTGTCAGTAATGCCTGAAACATAATCGGGATATGTATTTGCTCATGAGCTGCATTCATGTGTTATTTTGTGGGCTAATTATTGTGCATGGATTTAAGTGTATGATCAGTGATTCTCAAGGACTGGTTGGAACACACCTCCTAGGTGCAACGCTGGTCACTGTGTGGGGGAAAAAAAAATGAGAAAAGTATCTTGTTATAATGAGAATGGCTTCACGTCATAACAAGATGCTAAGCAAGTGTTTAGGCGAGTTGAACGTTGCCTAAGCTATTATGGTATGGCTAGCATGTGCATGGTCCCACCTCCTATTCAGAACAGGACTTTGAGACAAGATAGCAATGCACTACTTAGAGTTTGTTCCATAGATGCAGATACCTCAACAACTCAACAAGAAATATAGGGATCTTAGTATGTATCTTTTTTTTTTAAATTGAACATAATCCTCCTGGGAAATCATAAAAGGAGCAGTTGGTGCAGGTTGTTGGAACAGTGGTGTTAATATTAAATTTCCTCCTTTGAAAATTATCATCTGTCGCTTTTGTTTTCTTTGTTTTTTCTCCCTTGTTTAGACTTCATTGCTATTCATAGTAGGTCTTTGGTCCTTGTTATTTCCTGTGGCTAAATAGGAGCAGCTCCCATATCGCTCATAAGCTTTCTTCAGGTCGAGCCACCTGGACATTTGGAAAGCCAAACAGCACTTGTTCATTCACCTGCAATTTTAACAGGCTTTTATAAAATGGGGAATGTCTAATTTGAAGGAGTTCAAAGTTCAGACTATCTGTAGTCTCATCACTTCCTCATTAATCCTTATGACAGATGTTGGCCAGTGTAAATCACTTGAACTTTTATTTATTTTAATTCTTAAATATTTTTATTAAAACTAATTTGATGCTGTTTCACTGTTTTTTTCATCAGTTATCTCAGTTTTTAACTGTATTAGTTTTAACTTAATTACATCTAATTAGCTTTTACTTGTTCATTTCTGCTGTTCTGTATGTTGTGTTGCTACATCTAGATAAGAGTGTGCTTACTTAGTTTGTGTACTGAACGATTGCTTTTACTAAAATGTAGTTTATAGGCAAATAGCATATGCTTATTGGGTCTGACACTGTATTGTGCTGTGCTGTGTAGTGTTGTAGTACCATTTAGCAGTGTAATTTTACTTTCAGATAAGACTAAATGTTATCAGATAGTCTTTGTTCTTCTGCTGTCTTCTTAAAGCCCCAGTGTTTATCTAGCTAATCTTATTTTCTTTGCTTTTAGCTGCTCTCCACACTCACTTACCTCCACTCACACAGGCTACAGCTGTTTTGACGTGTGAAAAACAATGAGTTAAAATGTAGCGCAGACTTAAAAGCTGGAGGTGGTGATGGTTCAGAATTAATTTTCCCAGGCAGTCAACAACTTCCTCATGGGATCTAGGAGAAATTGGAGGTGGAAGTTGACTAGGATGTTTATGTTGTGTGTTTCTTCCTGCTTCAGTGCAACAGAGGAGGAGCAGCAGGCTCAGTCAAAAAAAGCCCTGAAGAAACAGCAGAAGGAAGCGGAGAAAGCTGCAAAAAAGGCTGAGAAACAGGCCAAGCTGGTCAGTGTTTTTTTTTTTTTTTTTTTTTTTTTTTTTTTTTTTTTTTTTAATTTTTGTTTGTTGTTATACATCCGTTGCCCCCTCTTCCATCTGGTATGGCTGTGACGTGTAGGTGTGCTAGGCATTGTGGGTCCAAGAGGGTAGTTTAGGCGTTGGGGGGAGTATCCATTGTCTAAGTATTCCTGCTATTTTAACTTTGTTTATCTTCACCCAAACAAAGTGCTATTTTTTTTCCTATATGGGGTACATGACATAGCTCAAATGCAGCCTTTTTACACACTAAAGGTCATGCTTCCTACAAAGTTCTTGCCCTCCAGAAAATATATGACCAAGTATGTCAGATCATAAACTCTGCTCCGTACTGCTCTTTGCCCCTCTGATCCTATTTCCTAAAGATATGAAGTGAGCTATGGATGCCCCGATGTGACAGATTGTATAAAAATCAGCCTTCAGTCCTCACTGTTGAATGTTTATGTCTGTGTTCTCAGCTGAGATCATGCTGCAGCGTGTGTTTCTACAGTATAGCCCTTTCCAGACATGTAGTACATCAGACATACATAACATTGCTGCTTCAACAGTCTGTAAAAGCAGTGGTTTTCTGCCATTCAGACATACTGTAGTTTTACATTATGTTCCTCAGGGCTACACTCAGAGACACTCACAAACCCAAACAAGACTAGGACACAGGGTTGGGGACGCCCATGGGAAGAAGACTCTTGTTTGCCTTGTTAGGATGAGCATTCACTGCTATTCACTGTTGAATTTGGGCCACAGTTCACACCATAACGACACACCATCCATTTGTGTTAGACACGTTGATGGCAGAATTAGTGCTCAGGTAGAACAGGCTACGTTAGCAGCATGGCTAACAAAAACACAATGGGAACTCCTGGGCTGGAAACATCAATGAAGCCATTCGCGTCGACTCGTCACAATGTGGCCATATTGTACATGATCACAGCACTCCCCCCCTGCAACCTCCCACTCCCCTGACCAATGCAGCATCTTGCGTTAAAACGCAGCAGGTAGATGCATTTTTACCGGCTCAGTCTGAATGCCAGCTTAGTGTGGCATAACAAGCATTGTCTTGGACAAGACCAGAAAGCTGAATTGGATGTTTGCTGATTGAGTGTTGGCTGTGAAATTTTCTGTTATGAATTTTTTTTCTGCTGACACTTGTCACTTTGGTTGCACCGGTGTGGGCTGGTTGCTTCATGGCTGTAGCAGGTCTATATTCAGTTGATCACAAGCTGCAATATCATCCATCATGTGACTGGATTATTATATCAAGGATGGGCAGTTCAATTTACTCCACCGCCGTCAGCCATTTCCATACACCAATATCAATTTGCATAGAAAATGGAACTGTAACTTTGCCAAGAGTCGATCTCATCCTGCTCTGGGAGTCATTTGCCTCAAAGTTGGTGCAGAGATAAAGAATATCTGTCCACTTAGGCTGTTTCTATTATAAAGCAATATCTCCTGCTGCCATTACTCATTGTCTATGATGTGTTGGAGCAATGTATAGAAGAGCTGTGCATTTCAGGGATCGAAAGCTTGGCTTTAGGACTGAACTATGATTCATTAATTTTATTCAAATCCCTGATAGCACACGATGAAAACACAATTTGCATGACTAGCAGAAAAACATTTTAAATTGCTCCAGTTGAAGCAAAATGTTTTTTGAACATTTTATGGTTGAATTTAATAGATAATCCTCTTTTTATTTCCTGGGTCTTGGCCATGCCATTTAAACCCACTGTCGCCCCTTTGTGTTTCAGGCTGCCGAACAACCAAGCACGGAGGAAGATGTAAGTGGCCCCTACAGATCAGACTACTGGTCCCCTCTTACCTGTTCCCTGTCTGTCTGTCTGACAGAGATTCTGCCTGTGTTTTCACACTTTTACAACAGTTTGTATGCAAATACTTGCACTCTGAACACACTGTTATTGATTTCTGTTTGCTAATTTTCTGCCTTAGATAATGAGGCTTATGACAATCTATTTTGTCTGTCTGTTATCTCAGATGAAGTAGACAGACTGATGCTTGTAAAATCAAAGTGGGAGTGTTGCCCTTGAGAATAATAGAGGGAGAAAAAAGAGTCAATGTGCATACGCTACAACCAGTGTAAAGTGTTAATTTGCTGTTTAACTAAATGACAACTGCTAAGATGTGTGCTTTTATTTTTTTAGGACTTTGCCAAGGACCAATATGGTGTGGCAGCTATGGTCCAGTCCCAACAAAAACTGGGTTAGTATAAAAGCTGCTTCCTTCACAGCCAACCTAACAGAAACCACTCTTGGCTGAAACAAGAAAAAAAGAAACATGAAGATTAATTTGCTGTTTTTTGCTTTTAAATATTTGCAGTGGAATAAATTTTAGATGGATAAAACCATTGCTTTACCCTGATTTGACTGTCAGTTTGATGACTCTGTATACACTCACGTCTCTGTTATACGCAGTGTTTAAAGAGTAGATTAATACAGTTACATTTAGTAGAATTACATTTTGGCCTATTCCTGTCTCTATCACATTGAACTGATCAGTCTCTGTAGCTGTAGGTTTTTTTAATGCATGTCACTGTGGTCCATGCACTGTGTCGTACATGTTGCTGCTATTTTTCAAAATATTTCTCTGCACAACATCAACAAAGTGAAAGAATGAGATGCATTTCAGGAGAGTGTGTTCTTACCTCACTGAATTAGTGCATTGGCACAAACCTACAAGTTCCCTCAGGTCTTCAAGCCATTTTCTTTTAGAGGTTCCTATGGCCAGATATAAATGCTGGGGTGATCGTGCTTTTACTGTTGCAGCCCCTAAATTGTGGAATAGCCTACCTTTTAATGTTAGGTCAGCTACTGACCTGACAACTTTTAAATCATCGCTTAAAACATATTTATTTGCCTTGGCTTTTAATACACAGTTGGGCCTGGTGCATTCCTTTTAATCTAATTTATTGAATGTGTGTCATCTGTGTGTCTGAGTTATTGTTTTATTTTTGCACTGAATCTATTTTATTTTAGTTATTTATCGTGATTTTATTCTGACTATGTAAGTACTTTGGTTAACTGGATGTTGTTTTTAAAGTGCTATATAAATAAATTTGATTTGATTTGTATTCATGCACACCCACAAGATGTGATGAGAGATTCATAGAAGAAATTACAGTATACGTAGTACACACAAAGACTTCCTTTGGTTGGAATAGGTCTTGTTTTATTATTATTTCAGTGTAACAGAGCTTAGTATTACGGTTTTCCTGTATCTATGTGCTACAGTACACTCAGTTTTCTGTCAGTCACCTACCACTTACCAGAAGTAAAGAAAGAAGAAATCCGGCCCCAAAAAATTGTCTTAAAGCTTGATGATTTACAACTTGCTTTGGTTATTTTAGAGATGGTAGTATATTTAAAAGTGAGATGAGCAATGTGTTTTTGTGTGTGAAACTGGTTTTATGTTGTGAATAAGATTGAGACATGATGGGTTCCAGATAATGATCTGGTGACTGACGTGAATCCTGCGTTCTGCATGTGTGAAAGACATAAGAACATTGCTAGTCATCATTGCTAGTCATCGTTGCTAGTCATCGTTGCTAGTCATTGATATAAAAGTCACAGATGAGTCAGCCCTACTGTATGTTGGACATGGATACCTTGGTACAAGAAGTTAAACCCAATATTTCACCTTTCACTTTAGAGGTGCAGACATGAACATAATGACACAGAGAACGTGCTGGAACTTTCAAGTTTTATGTTTGGATACAAGATGTTATCCTGATCCAGATCTTCTCATATTTACGTTTGTCTGTCTGACAAACGTTACTGATCGAACACGATTACAGCTGATAAACATCATGAAAAATTCTTTTGGCCCCTTCTCTCATCCCGACTTAAGCGACGTCAGTGATAATTGCAGTAACTAATAGTGTGTGATAACTCATGGATGAACGAGGCAGCAGGCGGACCCATCGAGGTCGTCTGTCTGTCTGAATGCTTGTTCAGCTCCAGTGGCTGCAAACAAAAGTGGGGGGCCTCCCTTACCTGCATGCCAAGCTCAGGCATGGGGATGATGGGGGGGTTGGTCGTTAGAAGGTGAGGGCTTTCATGTGGGTTTACACAGAGTTCTCAGCCAAATGGGCGTCTGTTTTCTCTGATGTTGCCTCAGTGTCTGCCTCCTCTTCTCACTGATAATAAGGTGAAAGCATGTCTCTGAGTGACACAGGTGAAACTAGAGTCAATTTGTCATAAAGACCACAGTGAATGGGCGAGTTAGACGGCTTTCAGCAAGCCTCCTAGTGTTTCTTATTTATTAGGCATGTCTGTAATTTGAGCAGTTTATTATGTGTACGTCTACATGCACATGCATGCTTTTTCACATTTCTTTGTGCTTTTGGGAGTGTGTAGGGAGGAGAAGGAGGGGTGTGAGAGTCTTTATATAGAGGCAGAAAACTTCTTTGAAGTAATAAAATGTGTGTGTCTGTGTGTGTGTGAGCCAGACAGGGCATTGGTACAGATCCAAGATCTTACTCCTGAGAAAGCTGACCAGCTGATCTGGCTGCGTGCCCGAGTCCACACCAGCAGAGCCAAAGGTGAGCTCATCCCCCTCTGTCTTTGTTCACCCCTTTTTTAAGCTTCGAGCACCTTTTTCATGTGTGAAAACCCCAAACAGCCAAGATTAGATGACCTCTGTGCTAATCCTGTGTGTACTGAAATGTCTAACACTTCTTCCCTAGGGCCAGTGCTCCACATCACTCACACACTCACAGAAATACCAGTCACCTTTGACTTGGTGGTGTTAGGATTCCCATGACCTACAGAAATGACGTTACTGTCTTTAGGGCGTTCAACACTGAAGGTCAGAACAGGCAGCTGTTATAGCTGAAATAATATCTTGATATAAAATGAGAATTTTTCTACTATATATTCGTTTCTGAGGTGGTGCAAGCACTTGCACAGTTTTTTCCCTCTACTTCCTAACAGATTAAGCAGTTTGACAACCTGGGGGTGTTTTTGACATCATTGTCAGACTAGCATGTCACTGCCAACTGGAAAATCAGATAAGCTCCATTTGCTAGGCCAGCTTCCAGCTACTGGCAGCGATGTAGCTCCTCAATTTAAATACAATGAACCCTGAGCTTTTTCAGGTTATTACATCTCTGCATGAAACATGAAGCACTTTTTCTGCTTTGTTAAATGTATGCTCATAAATAAGTGGATATCTCAAAGATGATATTTTAACCATTTCCTCTAAAGATAACTTCCAGTGTGAAGAGTCACTTCCCCTCCACTCATGTCCTAATTCTCTCTGCTCACTGTAGGGACGTCAGTGCGAGCAGAATAACATCCTGATTTGGTCTGGTGTCAGCTGTATCTGTCGGTGGGATTTTGACATTGCTGTTGTCCCCACCACCCTCCCCTTTCTCACAGGCAACAGACATCAAAGTATCTGGGTGGTCTGACTGTCTACTGACCTGAGTTTTTGTTGGCTAACGTATTTACTCTGTTCCCAGGTGTGTGTGTCTTTGTATTGCTTACATCATGAGCACCAAAGCCTGTTAACACACCAACACTGAGGGGACTCGGCCATCCTTGTGGGGACCAGAAGCTAGTCCCCACAAAGAAATCGCTGAATTTTAGGGTGGCAACATGGTTTAGGGTTAGGATGTGGTTAGATTAAGTGTTAGAGTCATGGTTAGGCAAGTAGTGGTTATGATTAAGGTTAGGATAAGTCTACAGGAAATGAATGTAAGTCAACGTAAAGTCCCCACAAGGAATGAAAACACAGCTTGTGTCTTTGTTAGGAAGGTAGCAATCACCCTTTCTCCACACAGTGCTCTTCAAAGAGAAGACTCTGTTCACAAATGATTGACACTTTACCTGTAGATGACAAGAAGGATCCTTTCAGCTGGGGGATACCTTTTTCATCCCAAGTAGCACATAGCCCTTTTGGTGAACAGACATACACTGCTGCAGAGGCCAAGCTTTTATTGTGACAAGGCTGTTAAGCTTGCTTGAAAGAGGTCCTAACAGCTCGGCACTATCTGTTGTTGTTGTTTTGTTTTCAGGGAAGCAATGCTTCTTGGTCCTGCGTCATCAGCAGTTCACCGTGCAGGCACTAGTTGCAGTGGGAGATCGTGCAAGCAAGCAGATGGTCAAGTTTGCTGCAAAGTGAGTACTGACACTGCTGTTCCTGTCAGAGAGGAGGAAAACAATGGTGGGAAAATCCCAGGCCCTAATTGTCCGCCGATCCATTTTCACACATTCTGAGTGAGGTGGTGGGTGGGGAAATCAATCATTTTTTCACTTGACAACAAAAGCTAGCTTTTAACATGGTGGGATACAGCAGCGTTTTAATGGAGCAGTTCCTGTCGAGACGGCAGATACCACACGGTTCAGAGGGAGAACACATACTTGAGAGCCAAGCATCATTAGTCATGTTAGCAGTCACATTACAGCCTATCTTTCTTACTGATAGTCTTATGAATGAACACAACTGTCAGCAGATATGTACTTTATTAAAAGGGCCTACTAGAGGGGTGAGCCGAGGATGATGTTGCTTTAGGCTGACATTGATGTCAGGGGGGCTTTTTTGTGAAATAACTCTAAATTTGGACTTTAAATCCACATAAAGACATTAATGATGTAATTCATGTAATTTAGGTGTTTTAGTAATTAACATGATTACTGTTTTCCAGTTCTCCCATTGTTGTATGATTCAATATATTTGTAAGTGGGGAAGATCATCATGAGTTACTTTAAAGCCACCTCTTCAGATATTGCTAAATTAGGCAAAAGGCAACACCTACAACTGTAATCTGCCAGACCAAAGTGGCAGTTTGGACACAGGATAGTAAAGAACTTAAGCGGTGCAGAGATTGCAGCAGTACTTGTGCAGTTTGAAACAAGCCTCCTGGTAAGTAGCAGCTGTCATAGTCTTACCACCTCACAGAAAGCTGCCATGAAAACTGAAGACAGAATAAATGTCTGCTGCCATCCTCCCAGAGAAAGGTAAAAGAGTTGAAACAATGTCAGTTTAATTATAACCCTTATCCAACAAGTGCATTGCTGACTAAGAAGGTGATGTCAAGCATTACTAGGGATCAGAGGTTGTGTTAGACTTTCTCATTTCCATCATTTTGATGGACAGGGTCAATAAGATTCCATCATAGTTTATTATTACCTTTCAGCTTAGTTTTAATCTTTTTCAATTCAGTTCAGTTTTATTTGTATAGCGCTAAATCACAACAAATGTCGTGTCAGGACACTTTGCAAAGTAAGGTCTAGACCTTACTATTATTATTATTAAATAAGAAAAACCCAGCAAATCCCCCTTGAGCACTTGGTGACAGCGAGGAGGAAAAACTCCCTTTAAGGAAAGAAACCTCCGACAGACCTTGGCTACTGGTGGACGGCCTTCTGCCTTGGGTTGAATGGATAGAGGAGAGAGAAAAGAAAAGAAAAGCAATAAAACACAACAATCAAACACTAGGCAGGTTGGTGCAGCCAAGAGAGAGAGGACACACTATGGGAGGAAAACACACAGTTAGTGATGTGTAATGACGGCATGTAGATGCATGAGGAGAGGAGATAATACAGATTTAATTTTCATTAAAAGTTTTTTTTGTTTTTTTTTTTTAGTATTTATGTTTGGAACAAGATATTGTGTGGCCACCTTTTATGTCAACAGAAGCAGAAGATGTTTTTTCCACAGTGACAGTGGAAGCAACTAAAAACGTGCGTAAACAAGCAAATATGTAATTTTACAAAATTAGACAATTACCATTAAAATATGAACAACCCATTTACAAGAATTTAGGCTAACTGAATTTGACTTAGCTGACCTGCTGCAGAGGCCATTGTCACCAGGTTTTGCATCTTCGGACAGATGACTTCTCATGACCGTTATAATTTAGATCTGAAAGCTGAATCCATGCTTTGCTGCTTCACTATAGACTGGACTTACCAGCTCCACTTCAGTCAACATTTTGAAGTCAGGAACATTTCTCTCAGGAAGTGATTAGGAGTTGCTCTCAATGTGAGATTTCCCAATCCTGAAGCACTCACTGCACAGGCAGGAATCTGCTACATGAGCTCCTTCTGCACCCCTCTGTGACCCACAGTGGTCGCAGACACGCTTAGTCCATGGCTCTTCAGAGTGTTGTCAGCTCCTGTACAGAGAGATGTGTTGAACAGTCTCACTTGTCCTTCATCTACAGTTTCAGTTCCTCTTTTTTCACCTCACCATACCAACTATTGGGCTTTTTAGTAGTCTAACTTAAGTTAATGTAGATCACTGTCACTTTTCAAAATGACAGACGCCGTTCAGATTTTTATGTTAAAAAAATCTGTTAATGATGGAAAATAATTGAGCAACACAACCTCTGTTGGGCATATAGGCTCCATCATTGTTCCAGACACTGCCATCATACCCAGCACTGAAACCACTGGAGTGTCTCTTCCTAAATTCTCGCTTCCACAGATCATTTAGGGCCAAGTAGCAGCTGCAGAGCATTCTGACCTATAGAAGCTGAAAACTGTATTCTGTTAGATAGCATCTACAATAAACAGCAAAGTAAACTTCTCTTTATTCCATGTAATGCTTTGAGTAAATACAGGCATCCATTCAGTACAGCTAGATTTACTGAAACACTTAATGAAAAAACTGAATAATGAATGATTATGCACACACCTGCCTGAGTCATATGTAAACAAGTCAGTGCTACTAAATGTTTGGTGAATACCTAAATGTGCATAAATTACCATTTTACACATATTCATTGGACTCATGTTTCATAAATGAGACCCTTGGAGCCCCTTGGCGGGTTGTTGCAGTATGTTGAGGTTTACAGGAAGCTGAATCCAAACACATGCGTTTTTCTAATGAGGGCAGAGTCACTACTGCTTGAGGTTCTGACCCCTGCTTTCTTAGAAGAGTCAGAATTCCCTGACTACACCATAGTTCCTCTCAGCCACTCAGCTGACCTGTTCCCAGCTGTCCCTGAGATCCAGCTTCAGTTTCTGGCATCTTTCAGTGCTTTGCTACCTCAAAAAATGACACTGAACACAGGCAAGAAAGGACCAGCAAGTTGCACCTTGTTAAATACAGAAGAGTAGAAATGTTAACTATGTCACAGAGGATTGTTTTTTTTTCATGTGCAGTAGTTCCTCTGTTGGCTTCTGCAATGTTGTGGTCAGGCCGTTAGACTGTTGGGCCACACATTACCACCTGACAACAGAGCAAGTGAAAGTGATGACATGGTTTCCAAGACGACATGGTGTTGCATCTAAACTCAGGTGTTGCATCTAAACTCAACAATAGCAAAGTCATAGTGCAGCGTGACCTTTTACTGAGAGTGTTTGAGTGTTGCCAGGCTCTATATGTTTCGTGTTTTTATATTTAAATCTTTCAGAACAGGTGTCACTGTCGGTTCCTTTGGCTTTCTGGCCCCAGTCTCGTTTCACACACTGTGGTGTTATAATTGACAAGCTGAGTAATACCCTGGATTACAAGTAAATCCTCTCATAATCATGCAGAGGGTAGGGATGACATTGCTCAGAAGTCTCCATTCACATATTGTATGTCCAAGACGTCCTCTGCTCATCCTCACAATTTAATTAAGTGATCCTCAGACTCTGCAGCCTTTACCCGCCTCAGCTACCTGAGGAGCGCAGAGCCTAAGGCAAAAGAGAACTGTGGCTGATTTGGACTCTAACACTGGAATAACAGTAATCATGTGTGATGGGTGTGCACTGTGATGTTGGCAGGTTTAATTTGGTCTTGAATTACCTGGTTCAGTCAGGGTTTCTATAAGAACAGCTGATTTGGATGAAATGAGTCCTGTGAGACCTCACTAGTCAGTGCGAGCAGCAGCCCAACCGCTGCGTTCTAGATTTGGTGCAAGTACTTTAAAGGGTCAATTCATACATAAAAAACAAAACAAACATGTTGTGCACTTATCCCTACTGGTGTGTAGCTCATTTGGTTATAGTTTAGGAGATTTAGAGGAATCTGTCAGGTGAGTAATATTTCACTGCTGCTCACTCAAAGTGAGACAAATATTATATATGTTTTTGTGGTTAGATAAATGATAAATGTTTATACAAATAGCAGTTGGGCTATGGACAGTGTTGTTGCTTAGTAACAATAAAAAAAGATGCAGCAAGCTGCTCTTTTTTATATTGTAGGCTTCAACAAAAAAGGCAGTGCAGTGTAAAATTTAAGAAAGACATCAAACAATAGCAGGTGTTCTGCACGAGACCAGGAATCCATATGGTTGCTCTCCTGTAGTTTGTTCTTCACCAGCCTTGGTTTCATCAGGATCTTGAAGTTTGTTAGTTTTTTTTATGCCTCACTGATAAACTGATTGAAAGTTTGAGGATGGGTGAAGGCATCTCTCACCTTTTGAAACTGGAAAACCCTGTCCAGACCACACGACTATTTTCTCTTGTTACCCAGTGAGCACTTACTCAGTGTGCGTAGTATTTCTCCTCTCCATTCGATGCTGTCAAATCTTGGTCATGGGTTCATCAGTATGCTCCCTGTGTGCTGAAGGCGTTGTCACCAGCCGCTGGGCGTTTAAGTGGAGCTTATTAATGTGGGGATTTATTTATCTAACAGATCTCCTACTAGATGAAAAGACCTACAGCTGCAGCTGTTGTGGGGCTGTAGGGACAATAGTACAACTGTCTTTGGTCTCTCTCATTACTGCTTTTTAATGAGAAGGAGTGAAGGATTTCAGCAGGTTTCCCATCTGGCCTTTCACTGCATGATGGTCAATGTTGTTACTCTCATCTCTGCTCTGGGATTCAGTGAGGAGGCTGTGTATATAGATGGTGCCTTGTTTTGAAAGCGCACAGGTTCCAGTCACACGCTGTAGTTTACTTTCACTTAAGTGTATTTGGGGGAATTCTTAACCCTGTTCTTAATATGTTATTGTAGTAGAGCTGGGTACTTCCCACATGTAAGCTGTCTAAAAGCTCAACACTCCTCTCTTACTGACCTCCTCCTGTTTATTGATTACAGTGCCTTTGTGACTAATATACAAGTATTAAGGAAAATTGTTTAAGTAATTGAAAGTCTTCAATTATTGTGATTTTTTTTTTTCTTTTCTTTTCCTGGTATGTGACTTGACATTAGCAGGTGCTGGTTTAATAGTGCACACCCCATTTAATAGACAGTCAGGTCAAGTAGGGGCTTTATACTCTTGGAAAAACACTGATCTCACAAGGTACAGAGACTTGTTTTTTCATCTAAAGGCAAAAAGGGGGGGTTCCAGCAAGATGAACCTTTCCATACCAGACAGCCAAATGTATCTAGCAGACACATGTTTGTGTTGAGCAGAGGAACAGAGAAAGGGTTGTAGCGGTTTTTGTTGTGAAAGCTACACACTTCTTGTGGTAGCTCAACACTCCCCCCTCCCCCCAGTTAGCAAATGTCATTGCAGCAGTTATTATTTTAGGACGTGTGGGGATTAGAAGGAACCAACACCACCACCACCACCACTCCACCTCCCCCACTCCCCACAATCTCACCTTGAAAAATGAAAGTGCATGTCAGCAAGCATCTGTCACACTTTAATGGAAATATTGTTTTCACACAGTTGGCCTCCCACACAGATGAGTTAATTTTCTATGTGCTGTCTGTTTACTCCTCACCCATCCACCAGCATCACCAAGGAAAGCATCGTAGACGTGGAGGCGTTGGTGAGGAAAGTGGAGCAGAAGATCGAGAGCTGTTCTCAGCAGGACGTGGAGCTCCACGTTGAGAGGGTGGGCATGCTATCACTACCGTCCTCAAACACACGTGTGCATAGTACTTTACACTCAGGAGGTAAACACAGAACAGATGATAGTCTGTTTTTCTGTACTGGAATTCTCCCCACACCTTTAAATGAAAACACATAATTGTACATTTTGCCCCCAAGAATGCTTCCTGTCATTCAGGCAGGTAAGTGCGTTGTTCACACAGGAACTCTACAGTATTCTGCAAGTATGTAAACAACTCTTTAACTCTTGGTTTCAACACATCACTCAACACAGTACGTGATCATTACTTACTCCAAACGCAGCATGTGTTTATGTTGTAGTTGCCACAATACACTAGTTATTCTTAATGTAATAATGACATATGGGGGGAAAATAGTTCAGTATAATGCAATCCAGTGCACTCTTCAAGAGAAAAACCCAGTGACATTAATGTGATATAGAATGTTTTGCAGGGCTCGATGGATTGCGTCATTGGTTCTACAGGTGTTAGTGGTGCTAGCACCGCCAAAACCCAGTAATTTAAAAAAAATTGTCAATCACTCGCACATAAGCCCTTTTTCCATACACGGGATACATAACATTGCTGCTTCATCAGTCTGTTAAAGCAACAGCTTTCTGTCACTCAGACATAGGTCACCTTTACGTTAATGTCTCTCACGCATTCAGTCAGACGTACCCACGACTGGGACGAGAGCGCCACGGTACAAGCGTGATTGGTATAATCTTGTGCGTGCCTATCCATTAATCTGCATGTAGTTCAGACTTGTGCCATGTTCAAAGTGATAAGTAAATGTTACTAGGTCTGACCTAGTAAGATTGCTGTCACGACTTTTACAGAAAAGTGAGCAGGATGCTCGTTCAGGCATGAAGTCGGTCAGTTTAATGGAAAGGATTGGGTGTCTGAAAAATGCTATAGATGAGGATTTAACAAAGAGGTTGTCAGTGTCTCCTCCTTTCAGTTCTTTTGCCCGTGTATGGAGTCCAGGCCCTTTCTACTGTTATAAGATCCAGTTGAAGCATTGGTGGTTTGTCACCATCCAAATTTTTTATGCCCTTTGTTTTTTTCCCTTCTCAGATTTTCGTCATCAGCCAGGCAGAGCCTCGTCTCCCACTGCAGTTAGAGGATGCTGTCAGGCCTGATGGAGAGGGGGAAGAGGTGAGGACCAATGTAGGAATTGATGAGTGGCCATGGGAAGTGTACTTCACCCAGGATCCTCACTAGTGGAGACTCTCCAGTGCCCTTTTTCCCTCTCTGTGCCTAGTGTGAAGTACTGGCTAACACCCCTGGCCAATCTTATGAATTATTTTCTTTTCAGTGGAGCAGGGCACTGTAGTTCCCTCTGATTACAGGACATTCTAGTGCCATTAGGTAGGTGATTAAAACCCTCTTAAGCATCCACCATGCAATATTTTCATGAAATATTGCATCATGTTCTTTGTAATTTTGTGATTTGGGTGTAGCTGCCCACTCTGCTTTAATTTCAGAGCGTGTTAGATTTCACTGTCTTAAAGTTATGACATGCACGAATAGGTTTTATCACACTATACAATGACAACAACGTAATTAGCAGTTAAGCCTTAATTTATTTGAATATTGTATATCAAAACCATAATTCTAGCATATCCATGCAGTGCAATAACTTCACCCTTCACTGGAGTGAAGATGTCAGTCAAGAATTAGGTAATTAAACCTGGTTAAATTAAACAAGATCAAAAGCAGAATGGCTCACACTGATTAACATTGCATTCAGTCAAACATCACTTCATTTGACTCACCTCTTTTCATGCAAAATGTGATTTCATCACACATTGTTTATAAGAGCTGGCAGCCAGGGTTTATGGAGCCCTCTGAATTCCAATTAAGGAGATCTATGCATCGGTGCAGACTAATTTGAGAGAATTGTGATGCATTTCAGAAGCCCTTATTTTCCCTACCTACAGCCTAGGTGGTTATTAGAGATTATGAAATTTTGAGTGCTGTTTTGCATTGACAGTGACTGGCTTAACAGCAGTGATTGGTTGCCAATTCAGTTGGACACATAATGCTTTTATCTATATCTGTATAACCATTAAATAACTATCAGTTTGCCAAACTTCTAAATTATCATCAGATGAGTATTACAGCATGTTCTGGTCACTGTGTCGCTCTGGCATTTGTGAAATGCTGGATTTGTAGTGATAAATCCTGGTATTTTGAGAAAAAGAACTGCAATTATCACTTCAGAAAGGTTTATAGTGATTTATTACCAGTTTATTAAAGATACAGCTATTTGCTGCAAATATTTGTATTAACTGACTTAATATAGTTTTGAATCTGTAATATTAATAGATGGTATAAATGCCACTGTTGTTTTTTCTGTAGCTGTAGAATATCCAAATTTGTAGTATCATATAATACTATGAGCGAATCAATATATGGGTGTTCCCAAACCAGAGATAGCTGAGAGTGTGTCTGTTTATTCAGTAAGCCGATGTCTACAGCTGCAGCATCACCCCAGGTGTTATCTGCAAGGATTCAGCTCGTAGCAGCACCTGCCTTCCCGAGAGACACAGGCCTTAACAGCCCTGTCTATCTGACTGTCTACCCATCCGACCTTTTGTCCCTCTGTGTGGGGCAGGATGTGGCTACACAGACTATTAGCTCAAACCTCAGCAGGTGCTCTGAGGAACCCTGACATGCTTGACACTGGAAGCAGCGGTTCTTCCTGTGATGAAACATTTGACTTTTTTCCATTTGTTTCCATTTTTTCTTTTCTCCATTATTTCTTTGTCTCATATTGCAGGTCTTTTGTTGTAGCTGACCCTGTCATGGCTGCTACATTATATAAGGCAACCTTCTTTTTATTTGTAGGTGTTTAAGCTTTATGAGCATGGCGGCTGTACAGGGTTCAGTGTCTTTAGTTTCATTGGGAAAAATGATATGGACCAGTTAGTGGGGCTTTTTTTTCCAGGTTGATAGGCTTGTTTGTGTTTAGAGCACCAAATAGCTAGGTTGGCTTTTTAATGCTAAAAATAACTAGTATTGCATCTAATTAATTTTCATGTTTGTGAGGTTTTAAAAGGCATTGACAACAAATTCTGCTGTGAAAAGAATAGTTGCATTATTCATGTTCACCGGGTTTTTGGTGATGCAATGATGTTTTTTGTCTGTCCTCAGGAAGGCAGAGCCACAGTCAACCAGGACACCAGGCTGGACAACAGGGTGATTGATCTCAGGGTAAGATGCTACCAGAGCAGAAGAAAACACAGTGAAACAAATGCCTGAGTACCCAGCAAACCTGCCAAGGATTTGTCTTGGTTTATCTAATTTCATAAGTGACATGTTTACATTAGGGGTCGTGAAGATGTCTGACAGGATGAAAAAAAGATGGCCTTTTTAGGGCTCTTTTTCCACAATTTTTATTAAAATTTCGAGTCTATTAATATGTCCAAATTGCATAATAACCAAATATTAATTTTATCTAGTGATATAGGAATCTTGAATTGCAGTCTATCACTTTTCATGCAGTGCAGTTATAAAAGCAAAAGTAAAAACTGTGAAGTGTGAAATATGTCTCACAATAAAGGCAAAGCATGCAACTCTATAAGTTGCTGTATGTATATTGACATGCAAAGCAAATCTTCACACCTCTGAAGTAAAAAGCAAGAGTCTGTGATTTTAGTGGGCTGATGTTGTGAAGCTTGTGCAGTGTGGGAGATGCGCTTAAACCTATGCGAGCAGCAGAAGACACCAAGCCACAAAGTACCTCATTGTTTTGATCTGTGCCTCCCACATGGATGATGAGGCAGGCAGGAAGGCACTAACACCACAGTACAATGCTGTGTAGCTCACAAACCTCACAACAACACCTGCTTCTGTAACACCGTAAGCTCACAGACGCAAATCTGTCATCAGCTTTGCTCTTTGGAGCCTATTGAAGCTATCAAGTGTTTCCCACTCTAGCAAACAGACACTGAAAAGGAACCATAAAGCTTGGGCAATAATAATTGAGTTCCTATGGAACTCCCCTTGTAACCTGACCATACGTAAACATAAGGTGCTGCACACGAAAACACAGTGGAAAAGTTTGCTTGTGATATTTTTAAATTGAGTTTGTAGAGGACAGTTGGACTTAAAGGTCATTTTTGGACAGTAATCCTGTGTGGTCAGTCGGTACCATTATCTCAGCATTATAGAAAATACTGTAAGTTTATATGAGAATCAGTCAAGTTTTTATTTGCCATAGGGCTGCAGCTAATGAACATTTTTAGTATTGATTAACCTGCCATTTATTTTCTTGGTTAGCAATTAAATTTTTACACTATGGAACATCAGAGAACTGTGAAAATACTCATCACAATTCTGTAAAGCCCAGTGTGGCATCTGTAAAGAGCCCATGGCATGTTTTTCCTTGTTTTCTGACTTCTCTACAATGTTCCAGTGGTGAATTATCATCTTAGATGTGACCTCAAAAGCTCAAAAAATGTGGTGTATGTGTGTTCTAGTACTTCTTTGCAGAAACAACTCAGTTTGTAAAAGTCTCGCAAAATCTCGCTCACAAGACTTTTTTTCTAACAAAATTAAGTATTACATGATGGTTTAAGGATCTCCTTGAATGGTCATAATCTTCAGGCAGTTGCACGTCCTGTCTGCATTATGCCAGTTAAAATATGAGGTTTCCCAACTACCCACTTGGTTTAGTGTGTTAAACATCTCTTTTCATCGGTAAATATACCGTTGTTTATCTATCTATGGAGGAGAAATTCAAATACATTAATACCTTTCCGGTTTGCTTGCAACACAAGACCAGCAGCAAGAGTTGTGCGCATTCACAAACTATTCTCTTCTTTTTCCAAAGAGGCTCTTTGGTTTTATCGTTCTGAAATAATTACAGAGTATTTGGAGTTATGAGGGGTGCAAAGCTAATCTAGAGATACCCAAGATTAAACATTAAATGGCTGGAAATGAGCATACCATGGGCATGAGAAACAGTCCAGAATGTAATGAAATTTAGTTTATCACATAAGACAAAGAAAAGCATCACATTTGACAGCAAGTGAGAATCACAAGTGAGTAGCTGCCGACTAATTTGAAAATAGCAGAATTTGTAAAAAGAAAATTGAAGGTGAGCACAGGAGTGAACCCAGGCAAATATATAACCTTTCTTTAGTGCTTTGAGACCTGCTTGTGGTGGATTGTCACCACAGCTGGGTACTGTTTGCCACTGAGAGGCACCTCACCTTTTTTTATGAGGCACCACATTGCAAGGCCACCTTCAGACAAACTGCCAGGCTCAGATACTAACCGCTACGCACTCTCCCACCTCGACACAGACTTGCTGTAAACAGGAATTGCTTTCTAATGTTTGAATATAGTCCTCCACAGACTGGTTTCAGGTTGATTTTTTCAGTTGTTATACATGATACAAATGAGTCACAAGGCGGTGTGAGGGTAGAATAGTTTATTTGGTTCACTGCTTTTTAAAAGGTGGGTAAAAGTGGTTTAAAGCAGGAAAGTTCTACATTTTTCCTCACTTCTTCTTTTTGTGAAGTATTCAGATTGGAAATGAAAGAAAAGTTTCTGCCAGGAGCCCCAAGGCACTGTCGGCAGATTAATGAGCTTGCCAATATTTAGACATTATCACCTTTCCATTCTGCCAGCTGTTATTCAAACAGGTCTATTCAGGAGAGGATAGACATTAGAGATGGGAAGAGAAGGAGAAATGGAACCTTTTAATTAATGCAGACCTGTGTTGAAAGGACCAGGGCCTGTCTTCATGAAGATGAATAGTAACAGGAGGTGAAAGCCACTGAAGCGCAACTGTAGAAATCATGTGGTCATTTGAGATGAGTCAGTGGATTTTAGGGAGTGTTCACTTAAGTTATGACACACTCTGTCGCAGTTTTAGGGGGCTTTTGGGGCTTAGGTTTTTACCGTAATCTCCTGGTGTACTTAGAGCAGTTGTATTGCATGCCTTGCTTTCAGTATTTACATAAAAAAATGTAGGTTTAAACTTCTCATAGCTCTTGCTGGGTTAGAATGCATGTCTTGCTCTTGCCAGCAAATAAATGGTTCACCTTTTGTGCCGAGAGGAACTGCACGAACAAAAATTGGCGGTCTTGTTTCCACACATCATTTATGATTGCGTAATCAATCAAATGAATCATGCTAAGTGTGATAATGGCCCTGTGTGTGTGTGTGTGTGTGTGTGTGTGTGTGTGTGTGTCCTCACACAGACACCCACCAGACCGCGCACAGTGTGTGTGTGGGTGTGTGTGTGTGTATCCTCACGTAGACGACCACCAGCCAGGCCATCTTTCGCCTGCAGTCAGGTGTGTGCCAGCTCTTCAGAGACACCCTCGCCAAAAAGGGCTTTGTGGAGATCCAGACCCCTAAAATCATATCAGGTATAAAGACACTGTGTGTCACATTGATCCTGCCCCAGGGGAAAACTGACATTAACATGCCTTGAATCATTTTTGATTAGATGTTTCAGAAGAAACAGCCTTGTTTCAATATCATCACCCACAGGTGTCCCATGAGTCACCGTGTGACAGCTGTACTGTTGACTTCCTGTTTGGATTGCCCATTTCTTTTTTAGACTGCAATTCAACTCTGGAACCAAACTTGAAGTTCAGTTGAAACTCACGTAACGGCTTTAATGACTAACAGAGTGTCTGACCCAAAAACAGAGCCATGCAAGCAAACAACAGACAAGAAGCTATTAGACAGTTTAATTGTTTCAGACCATCCAGGTTTTTAATTCAGCCCTCTGGGAGTTTTGGTGCCTCAACCAACTCTCACATCAGCTCCTCTGCTTTTACATTTCCATAAGCGCCCTTTTCACTTGACAGTGGAGGCCTTTCCCTAAGTTTGTTTCAAAAGGCCCTATCCCACATCAGTGGTATGAGGGAAGACTTTGCACTAACATTCAACAGACAGTTATTTGAGCTGTTCCTTAAGTGGCATTTCTCTCATGCTGACATCTATTTCTTAACATCAGGTGTGAGAGATTACTTGGTATTCAATGTTCACAAGTTTAACTTTTTTATTCTTCAGCTGAAATGAATTTATAGTTTAAAGCCTAGTGACACCTCAGAGGGGTGCATATCATTGGTAAGAAATACAGAAATCATTAGGAATCGACTTAAAATGTAATCAGTTTTAATGTTACAAATAGAATGACTAACGATTCAGTTTTCCTTGAGACACTACAGTAGTGTTGTACATTGATTCTCAGTCCTCAGCCTCCCACATACTTATCAAATTTGAAATGAAATGTGGTGTAACCCGTGGCACTCTCATTTCCTTTTTTGAAGAGCCAATGATATTAGCTCACACTAGAACATTCAAATTCAAAGCTGCCGCTCTTTTATTTTGGCGGCGCGTGTGAATCGACTCTGTACTTTTAGCAAAAACCACTTCCTGTCTGCCCACACCCATAGCACATGCAGTGAACAGTTTGTGCAATGTGAACCCCCACCCTAGTTTTGACGACATTAGACAATATCTCTGACATTTGTGTCCCAGTGAACCGCAAATGTGTTATGCAAGTCTGGCTCATGTTATACAAGTGTAGGACATGTATGTTTTTAGAAAAACATGCCAGTCATCCATTTTTTAATTAAATGAATGTTAAAATTGAATTTATTTGAATGACTTTTGCCAGTATCCAGCAGTTTGCAGTCAAAAAAAGCTGCATCACAGTTTGTTAGCCAAAGGTGTCATAAAAATATCTGTATTTTCAACAAGAGAAAAATCTAGCGAACAGGTTTTATGCAGTAGATACTTATGTACAGTGAAATTAGTGTGACTCATATAGATCCACACCTTATTTGTCATAGGTAATTAAAAACAAGTTAAAATAAACCATGCAATAAAATATAAATAAACAATCATCATTTGTGGGGTGGTTTGAGTTTGTAAAGTGAGTATTGTCACTTTGCTTCAGAGTCTCATTTCATATCTAAGAGCTGTCTTTGTCCACTTCCAGCTGCCAGTGAAGGAGGAGCCAACGTCTTCACAGTGTCCTACTTTAAAACCAGCGCCTACCTGGCCCAGTCTCCTCAGCTGTACAAGCAGATGTGCATCTGTGCTGACTTTGACAAGGTCTTTTGTGTGGGTCCAGGTAAGATCGCCGCCCATCTGTCCCCTCAAACGTTTTCATTCACTTAGAGCGAAATGAGCAGCAAGAGCGCTGTGAAAACTATCGACCCTATGAACTGAGATGATGGCTTTAAAATGGCTCCAAATGCATTTAGATTGTTAAACTTGAACAGACCTCCCTTTGTTGCTTTCACAGTGGTCAGACCTGCTGTGGGGTTTAGTGTGGTAGCAACACAATGGAGCTTTTAAAAGATTTAATAGTATGTAAGTGGGTTAAAGAGTATGCCCAGCTCTTTAGCTATGCAAACACTGCCAACATTTTCAGTAAACATAAATAGTGTTAAACACATAAGTGTGTTGAGTTGGTTGCTGATTTTTATTTTTTATTTTTACTTGATACATGATTCTCACCTAAGATAACATAAAACATCTGGGAGAATGCACCTTCACTGTTCTTCTGGCTGGACCAAGGTTTGCTTCTCTGTGGCTCCACCAGAGAAATCAAAGGGCTTAAGGTCATTACTGCTTCTAAGGTATCATTGCACTCGCCACTGTTGCCTTAGTTACGGTTGCACCATTTCAGCAAGAAAGTAGAACTAGGATCAACTCTCCTCGAAATCCCAGTGGCCAGAAGTACCACTGTGTTTAAGTGTTGTGTTTAAGTGTTGTCTGAAATCAGCTAGACAGGACCACAGGGAGCAGATATGTGTAAGCACAGCACAGAGTAGCAGATGTCATGTTAATTCTGTTTGCAGTTTTATTTTTTTTTTTTATTGGTTGTTTCAGTAAATGTATACAAGAGACAAATGCATAAACATGTAGGTTCTTAACTAAAACTCTGTGTGCATACAAAAGTAAAAACATGCAAATGCAGATTTGTAAAGCCATTGATTTGTTAAATAAAATGCACAATCACTGGGAAGTATCGTGCTTGTGTCTTATGTCCACTCGGTTAAAGCCTATGTGGAGGCACACATTTAATCAACAGTTTGCATGTCTGTGTAAAGTCCTCTGCACCACTCTGTAGACCTGTAAATGAAAAGAACCAAAAGGAAGCGGCAGCTCCATTTCACATTAGTGCAGCCCTCCAGCATCGACAGAGCAGCCATGCCTACGCACAGCCATTACACACAACTCTGGCTAATTATATGTGGCCCTCATACTGACATGAATTCATCATACAGGCACCTGCGAACCGTCATCTGCACTGATATCTTAATCAGCAGAAAGGTAAAAGTAGTTATGATTTAGATATAGCACTCATATCACACAGTTTACAAAGTGCTTCACAATCACTGATGCAAGGTAAAATTGAAAGCCTTATAGCAGTATCATTAGTAAAGTGTTTGCTGGCGACAAAACATTTTCATCGAAGTCTCTTAACACGTCCCATTTTCATGAAATTTAATGGAATGAGTCTGAACATAGAGGGCAGATGGTGAACTTAATGACCCTGTGTATAAAGTTATGCCTTGTGACCTGGTCAGGTGCATCCCCAGCACACAGCAACACTGCAGTAAAGGTAATTTCACTGGAAGTTGTGTTGAAACCTGCCACTTCTCCTCTGGATCTGTTTGTTTAGACACTGACGTTAAAACTGCACCCTTTCAGTTTTCAGGGCTGAGGACTCCAACACCCACCGTCACCTGACTGAGTTTGTGGGTTTGGATATTGAGATGGCCTTCAACTACCATTACCACGAAGTGATCGACTCCATCACTGACACTATGGTTCAGATCTTCAAAGGCCTGAGAGACAAGTAAGATTAGGATCCTTACAGTCAAGACCAAAGCTAATAGGCTGACATATTTATTTTGAACTTACAAAGTCTCTTGGTGTTTTTTTTTATACTCAAAACTTTTGTGAGTTAAGGTGCCAAAAAGCTGATGTGAATGACAGGGGTGCTCAAGTTTTGTTTCCCTCTCAACACAAGAACTGAATTTTGACAAGATCAGTTCTGGATGTGGAAACTTCATGGAAGGCAAAAAGTTTAAATATTACAACTGTTTAAGCTGTTGAATCCAGATCAACTGCTGTCTGCTCTGTCAAACAGTCAAAAGAGATTTCCACTCATCCTCTCTAGTGAACAGCCAACAAGTAAATGTTATGATGTTGCATTACTGCCTCCTAGTGGTGTGAGTCAGTGCAACACATGATGGTTTAAAAAGATGATGATGGAACCAGCAGCATTGCCAGCTTCAGATGTTTGTGAATGGTAGTGGATGTTAGACTTAGTATGCCAGTCATTTCTCTCTTTTTGTCTTATCATTGTGGCAACACTGCTAACGAATAGCACTGACTGGACACCAAGAGAAAATAGCCTTACACAGGCTGCCTGACCCTTATTTTGCAGTTGAATGTCTTTTTATACCTACTGTTAATTGCCATTTGACACAGTGCAGCGATGAGTTTTGCCCCTCTTTGTAGTAAAGTCATGAAATTTTCTAATCAGTTTTACCATTAATTTTATATTTATGACACAGAATTCTGCTCCCCATCTTACACATTCAAATAGCACCCAAACCACTTCATGGACAAAAGGTGTAAAGCTTCTGTGGGCTACCTGATTTGATTTTTACTTTGTTCACTTGTTGTGGATCCAGTAGTTGTATTGCTGGATTTTTTTAGTGTAAGCAGCAGACCTAAATGGAAGTCAACCATTTAGGGAGATTTGGCTGATGTGATGTATAAAAATGTTAGAGCATTTATTAGGAAAATGAGAAGTGGCTTTACATCCACCGATTTCTTTATCACATAATGAAAAAACCCTTTTGAACACTGGATGAACTAAATGTCTCTGTGACTGTTCCAGAGAGGGGTCATGTTAGGTTAGCTGCCCTCTGAGCTTGTGACTGTTGTTCCTCTTTTTCAGGGCAGTTTGACTGTTTGTCTCTTTGTTCTCATGACTTTCCAGACTGTTCTTCCTTGAAGTATCAAATGATTTTGCATGTGCATTTGACTGATATTCTGGCAACAATGACTAGGTCTCTGTTAGCTCTGTCATATTTTCATAAGCAAACAAAAATAGGTTGCTGTATTATAACCCCATCATAAATGCTGCTCTTCTATCACCCCTATTGTAATAGTGCTCATAATTGTAATTTATTTTGCATTGTCCCTTTTCCATTGACGTATTTCTACCAGCTCCAGTAGCGCTGCTTTACTCTGTATATGGCAAGAGAAGCACGTAGCATGAGTAGCAGGGACAGACTTTGATATTTAAGCACTACAAAAATGCAAGGCTTTAAAATACTAAAATGTTTTCTTAAAAATTCACTGGCCTGTGTGGGCTGTCACCCTTGTTTATATTATACGTCTGTGTGTGCGTGTGTGTGCTCTCCTGCCTGCTTGCATCAGCTTTCAGACAGAGATCCAGACGGTGAACAAGCAGTTTCCCAGTGAGCCATTCAAATTCCTAGAGCCTACTCTGAGGTTAGAGTACACCGAGGCCGTGGCCATGCTGCACGAGGCCGGGGTAGAGATGGGTGACGAGGATGACCTCAGGTCAGAACACATCACATGCTGTGTACACCGCATCCCACTCATCTGTTCGGATGACTTAATTTGATGAAAGTAATGGCACAAGTTCAAAAAGAGGAAAGTGAAACAACAGACCAGTAACATTTTAGGATTTGACTGAATGTTATGATCTGTTCTGTTTTACACTTTACAGCAGTTGGGAGATTTTATTTGTTGTGCTGTTGACTTTAAATACACTATTGGTGAATTAAATAATTTTATAAGATTCAGCCAGAGGCATGTAACAGCAAAACAATGCGACACAGAAAGATACAGTCTCAGCATGAAAATTAACACCTTTTTTGTTGTTGTGTAGTACGCCCAATGAAAAGCTTCTTGGCCGTCTTGTCAAGGAAAAGGTATGTTAAGACGTGTGTCGACAATTTAGTAAGAGTATTGTCATCATTTGATGGGTTTAACATTAAAATCAGCACGTATGCACATCACCTGTCTTGACTTCATCAGAGAGGATCAAAAAACAAGCTGATCTGTCTGGCACTTCCTAATGCCTGAGCCACAATGCATTCTCCACTTGCTGTTTCTTGAGGTGGAGTTAAAAATAATATTTGACAGTTTATTTATGACCTAACATGGTGAAAACACACAGTACTGAGCAGTGCTGCTAAAAGCAGGAATAAGTAGTTAATTATATAGGCTTTTTGCTACCTTACATAAAGAAAAGCAGAAACTTCAGTGTTTCTTCTTCAGGTATGTGACTCTTGACTGTTTGCTTCTACACTGTCTTTTGTCCTCAGTATGATACTGACTTCTATGTGCTGGATAAGTACCCACTGGCTGTTAGACCCTTCTACACAATGCCTGATCCAAACAACCCTGTAAGTCTGTCACTTAATTACACACGCACACACACATTACTGGTGACATGGTTAGAACTGTGCAGCATGCAAATTTTTGCATGTTAGCTTTGTGGTTGATTTGTTGTTAAACGGCCAAAGACTCTTCAGCCTTCTGTCCTTGCTGAGATAACAAAGTGGGCTTTGTTACACATGTAAAGCTCCCTTTAGCAAAGTTGGGAAGAATCTGAACAGAGTATCAATACAATGTTTTATGGCATCATGAGAAACCTGAAAGCAGTGACTGAGAGAAGTCACTGCAGTGCTGATTTATGTATTTTAGTGAGTATCTTGTCTATGTGGAATCTTGATGTGAATGAACTCAGCCTGTTCAGGTGCACTTGAATTCAGCTTAAGAGTTTCTTGAGCTTTGTACTGTTGTCTCTTGATCGAGACTGCACCGTTGACAACTTGCAGTCTTTATGTTTTGTGTCAAGGACTTTTTCCCTCTTCTCATTATCAGATGTGTAGCTTTATATCACAGGTGATGTTTCTTTTTGTTTTTGATCAGAAATACTCCAACTCATATGATATGTTCATGAGGGGAGAGGAGATCCTCTCTGGGGCTC
>NW_018128134.1:285421-291947 GCF_001952655.1 Monopterus albus
GAGCACAACAGGACATTAAGTGTTTTCTGTCTCCCTCTGTTGTTGATCAGTGGAAATTGCAACATCAGGAAATGTGTTGGATTTGTGGATTGTAAATGTTGGAAGCAAGCTTTTAAAGGTTTAAAGTTATTACACATATTTCACAACTGAACTACTTTCTTTTTATGATACCACAGATCTGGAGAAGATCAAGGCATACATTGACTCCTTCCGGTATGGCGCTCCCCCACACGGCGGCGGAGGCATTGGTAAGGAATTGATGTTTTTAAGGGTATATCCGTATCATATTAGTAGTATATCAAAATATGTTGTATGTGAATATGGCAGACATAGGGATTTGTCAAGTGACTGAACTGTCGTCCTTCTTAGGCCTGGAGAGAGTCTGCATGTTGTACCTTGGTCTTCACAATGTACGTCAGACCTCCATGTTCCCACGTGACCCCAAACGCCTGACCCCTTGAATCCTCCAGCACCTGGGCAAACCCCAGTCATTACTGAACTAACAGACAGATGTGTTAACCCAGAAAAGGAGACGATATAGGAGCTAGTGCCCCCCTATGACTCTGATGTGCCACTACTATTAACCTTGAATATGAAAGAATAAATCAGTTCCAACAGTAGGGGGAACTTTATTGATTGATGTGCATAATTGTCTAACAGCAACAAATAACAGATACATTAAAGAGAAAGAAGAGTTGGCCAGCAATTTAAAGAATTCGCTGGAAACCTGTACAGATTGAATCCCTCTCTTAACCAATGAGGCAGTGTTTGTCTGAGTTCTTTTCTATGGAGATGTTTTAGAGATACTTTAATACAGATAAGTCCCTCATACAACCAGCACAGACATGGACTAATGATTGTGATCTCCAGCATTATGCCTGTATTTACAGGTGTTTTGTAAGGAATTAATAAAGCTAAACACACAATAAAAAAAAAAAAACTAATGATCATTTGTCTTTTTTTTAGTTCCTCTTAGTAAGGATCCCACTGTTTTGCCTGTTAATTCATTAATGATTAAGTTTTACAGAGGTAATATGTCAGACTATGTACATTTTCTCTGGATCTGCTAAAATGCCACTTCCTAAAACTAAAAAGGGAAAATGTTTAATTACAACTATACAGAATGCAAAGCTTTAGTGTCGCTCTCATTCACACTTGGATAAAAATAAAAAGCCTTAAATCCACTGCCCTGCTTCAAGCCATGCAAATCAAAGTGCTGTTAACATAAGAATTTCAACATTGATAGTTGGTAATCATGCATCCTAACTTACACACATGTGCATGTAGCACTATGCAAGCACAAAGTCTTCAACTGACAACATGTTATAACCATGGGCTTATTCATTCACATTTCCACTGACTTGGAGGATGAAGAGGAAGATGTGAACAATGTCAACGTAAAGGGAGAGAGCTCCGTAGATGTACTCCTCAGGGCTGATGGCCAGTTCCCGGTTTCCAATAAGAAGCTGGGTGTTGTATATTAAAAACTAACAGAGAGAGAGAGAGAGGACAAAAGAACCTTCAGTTGTGATAGAAGTAACATGAGTTAGTTTGAGTGCAATGAGGATTTAAAAACCAGATTTTCACATCTGGCAAAACAAACTTTTAGCTTGTTAATTCCAAATCAGAACATCCTACGTTGAGCAGGTTTAATGTTTACCTTCTTACCTCGGCATGTTAGCATGGTAACATCAGTTTTTAATTAATTTGATCATAAGCCTAGGATCAAACTTTGGACAATCTGTCCTCGTGATGGTGCTAGATGAAAAGTTTAGGGATAACCAAAGTTATTACAGTTCATCCTGTATCATTTTATGGCAGTTCATCTAAGACTGTGAAACGTGCACTTCGTGGCACTAGAGGAAAAGTCAATATATCACCTAAATCATTAGGATATGTCATTAAAGACTGAACATCTCTGCAAAATGGCAACCTATGTGGTGATCATTTCGGACACTCCGCTCTCAGACTAAAACATTAATTTACCATAAATTTATATCACATAATTTGATGAGCTGAGCATTAGTTGTCAGCTTGTTTAAAATATGGTCTACAGTCAATAGGTCCAGTGAAAAATTGTGTATTTCAGGCTACTACGTAGAACAATTTTGCCTCTTATTTGACAATAATTTTGTAATGTCAAGTTCAAATGTTCCCCTTAAAGTCATGTAGACTCACCAGAGTGTAAACAATGGCTCCAATTGCAGCGTAGAGCATATGCAGCCAAGGGACCTGTTGAGTGACCACAGAAAGGCCTTTGAATGTGAAATCAGTCACAGAGATACACCCTACTGAGGTGCTACTCCTTACACTGAGAAACACGAGTAGAGAGAATAAATTAAAGGATTTGACCAGAGTCCTCACATATTGAAAGGAGAGGACGATGGCTGTAACCACCCCAATGATCATGAGCAAAACAGCAGCAATACAGAGAAATCCCCCGCAGGAGGTGAAGTCCACCTGTGATGAGAAACAAGGTATTAACAGGATGAAAGTGAAGTTAATAGACTTCAAACCACATGAAAGAGCAGTCGCAGTGATTTGAAAGCAAATCATAAGTAATTTTTTTTAAATAAATGAAGTAGCTGTGTCATGCATCGGCCAAAAATGTAACTTATTCATCTTGACTTGCATCAAACAGAGAAGTTGGATTCACATCTTTTCCTAAAATGTTATAAATATTTAATGGAACTCTGTGTCTCATTGTAATGCAAGACAATGGCGTTCTTTTACACTCACAACAAAGGCATCCTCTGAGAAGCCACAGTGTGCTGAGCTACAGAGCCACACACAGTTTACATCTCCTACCTTGGTTTGGAAGCAGAAGATTGTGACAGCTACACAAACTACTGCTGTCATTCCCATGGCGAGAAACACTGCTTTTGTTTCATAATAGCTGTAAGATACATATAGTGATTAAAACAAAAACATGAAATAATGTCACGGCGTCTAACACATCATTATGCAAATGTATTGTGTTTGTGTAATGCCTGAGTTGGAGCCAGAAAACAAACCTCGAAACAGTTCCAGCCATGTAAGACATAGCAACAGTCTATGAGATAAAACATGAAGACAGTGTGTCACTGAGGGCAAAGTGGGTTCCAGCCTACTTATTTTTATTTATTTATTTATTTATTTTTGTGCCTGCCTTTGTTTTGTTTTACTTCTCAAGTCAACTCAAATATTCTCTAACTCCTGACAATGTTCTTAGTTTTGCCATATAGAGGTGCTGGATCATAACCCACACTGACTTCTGATTCATAACCTAACAAACAATACTTACAAATATTCCCAGCAGTACACAGTTCCATGGAAAACGCCTCCTAAACAATATTTGTGATGAATATATTACCAGTTGTGAATATTTAAACATTAACATTAATAAAACTATTATCTAACTTATTCACACGGGCCAGGGTCATGCTTACCTCGGCTGTTTGCAGCAGATGAGAATGCAGTACACCACAAAATAAACCGCACTACAGAAAGAGAAATCACTCTGACTGGTACTGTATAGAACAGCATGCCATGAGAATAATAGCACAATAAAGGACAATTTCTCTTTTTGTGCTTTTTTTTAATATTTGTTTTGTTTTTAGAGTATAACTCACAAAGATGCCCAGTAGATGCCAGGGTATCTGATGACGAACTGCCTCACTGGCTCACTGTGAAAACACAGATATAAGGGATCACTCAGGAGTATCCTCCAACAAATACATTAAGCAGTTGGATGGAATAATGTACTGGTTTGAATAGTGACACTTACACAAACGTAAAGACAGCGACTACTGAAAAAGTGACGCCAAGCTGTGCTGCTAAAATTAAGTAAACCTGCCCACAAACACAAGACCAAGAAGTTCTGTTGAGCACACAAGAAAACATATCAGTGGGATGTAGATGAGATTAATATGATTGTCACTGGCACGCCGAACAACAAAAACACTCCGTTTAAGGCTCTGTGTGTGGTATGACAAATGGTAAAAATCCTTACCTTTCTGATGAAGGCATGCCGAATAGATGTGCTTTCCCACTGGGAGCTCAGAAAATCCTCCATGTCTCCTGCAGAATTGGGAACAGTGAAGTGGTGATTTATACTAATCTAAATATAATGTGGGCTGTGATTTACTTAAGTCCTGTGTTATTTCCTCAGAACCTGGGTTGGAAACAGGCACTCCAGCAGACAGAGTCGGTATTGTGTTAGGCATCGCAGCTGGAGAAAACATTGGAGTTGCCCACATGCCAGCCTGTGGGTAGACGGCCTCCTGGGCCCAGTAGCCAGGCGGGCCAGGACTGGGGCTGTAAGATGGAGGTGGTGGAAGAGGAGAGCCATGTTGTGGCTGGTGGGGGTAGTTTTCAAACTTAGAATGGTGCAGGGCATCCTCATAAGGTGGTGGCCTGTCTATTTTTGACATCATCATTTTTGCCAGATCACCTTTAGGAGAGAATAGCAGTTGGCCAGTTACATCAGACTTGTACTGCACATGTAATGTATTCGGGGTACCACATATATTGACAAGAGATTATATTACATAAAGGTAAACATACCCATAGCTTGTACTCGTGTCTATTCACTATGTTAAAAAAAGGTTATCAGATCAGTTATTATGTATCCTGCTTTTCACTGTCACACTTAATAAATAGAATCTGGTTATTTTATTACTGTGAAAAAGCTACACACACACACACACTTAAACCCACAATGAAGCAAACCAAAATTTGATATTTATTATCTGCTGGGGAAAAGCCATGTCTGTGCTTGTTACAAATAAATACACCATATAAAACAACGTATTCATAGTAGAAATGTCTAGGAAACAAAAACACAATTCAGACTCTGAATGTTCATTGTTCTAATTTGAAAAAATACTTTCATCATAAACAGAATAAACATAAACAAAAAAAAATGAAAAGAAAGAAATGTACTTACCTGGCGGCTTTAGCCTAAAATGGGAGCTCTGCGCCCTTCAGTCCTAGTTCTCCTTGGAGGTTTTCAGACATGCACCACAGGGGATGTCAGCTTTGTAATAGGATACAGTCACTGAAACTCACACGGTTAAGTGGTGTGTCTGAAAAAACATGGATAGTCTTGGTCATGCTCCTATTCAAAATAATAAAAATATAATAAAACTACAAATTAAAAGTAGAAAATGCTCACAAACTGTTTTGTATATCTACCTGTGTATTAAAACCATTCAGTTAGATAATGGATAACACTACACCCAAGAATGAATTGCTTTGTTTTTTTAAGCAGTCACCCTTAAAACATAGTTTTTATTATATCTTTTGTCTACACTGACCCACGTGTTAAACAGTAGGCCTATAGCCTACAGTGTACTGTGTATTGTCCTGGCTGGATCCCATCCTGACAGCTATCAAACACGATTAATAAATAACTGTGGAGCTATGTCACAGTCAAGCAGTACATCCTGAATTATTTATTTGTTTGTTTATTTATTTATATGTTTGACACAACCACAACGTTTACTTTTCGGGAAGACAGTGTAAAATTTCGGTTAATTAGGCCCTGCTATGATAAGGGAAAAACAAGTGATGCTAAATGTGTAATTATTAAGGGTATTATAACTAGTACTTATATGTAGTAGTAGTAGTAGTAATAGTAGTACAGAGTAGCTAGTGTTGCAGTAATGACACAACCCAGTTTTTAATCATGGATGTAGTATGAAAGCTCCATATTCATAGATATGTGCATAAGGCATCTATTATCTTTAATAATACGATCTATGGTCATGATCCGTTCGTTTTATCTCCTCGCTTCCGGGTTTGGCGTGTCGCTTGACACGTCATTGCGTTGTGCTCAGTGTACTATGGCGCTTCCTGACTTGATGATTACGTTGTTTGCTGCCGCATCCTTCTTCTGTTTCTTATGTTTATGTGTTCGCTACAGACGTTCAGCTCAGTTGTTTTGGGGGAAATTGTTGAGCAGGACAATGGCTCGCACGGAGAAGCCATTGTTCCGAATCGCGTGAGTAAAATATGACCTTCATAATTAAAGGCAGTTTTTTGTTGTCATGGTGGTGATTCTCGATAGCGTACCTTAGCCACATCCAGCCGTTATTATTGAAGGCCGTCCCACCAAATTATAATCAAATATCTGTCAAATTAAAATTGAGTTGGTGATTGTCAAAAATACTACTCATGAAATTTTTGTCTAAGGCCTTTTCTCGGTTGACAATAGACTGATTTATTCGGCATATACAGTGGGTACGGAAAGTATTCAGACCCCCTTAAATTTTTCACTCTTTGTTATATTGCAGCCATATGCTAAAATCATTTAAGTTCATTTTTCCTCATTAATGTACACACAGCACCCCATATTGACAGAAAAACACAGAATTTGACATTTTTGCAGATTTATTAAAAAAGAAAAACTGAAATATCACATGGTCATAAGTATTCAGACCCTTTGCTCAGTATTTAGTAGAAGCAGCCTTTTGAGCTAATCAGCCATGAGTCTTTTTGGGAATGATGCAACAAGTTTTTCACACCTGCATTTGGGGATCCTCTG
>NW_018128134.1:292573-311549 GCF_001952655.1 Monopterus albus
GCTCAGGACCTCAGACTGGGCCGAAGGTTCACCTTCTAACAAGACAATGACCCTAAGCACACAGCTAAAATAACGAAGGAGCGGCTTCACAATAACTCCGTGACTGTTCTTGAATGGTCCAGCCAGAGCCCTGACTTAAACCCAATTGAGCATCTCTGGAGAGACCTGAAAATGGCTGTCCACCAACGTTTACCATCCAACCTGACAGAACTGGAGAGGATCTGCAAGGAGGAATGGCAGAGGATCCCCAAATGCAGGTGTGAAAAACTTGTTGCATCATTCCCAAAAAGACTCATGGCTGTATTAGCTCCAAAGGTGCTTCTACTAAATACTGAGCAAAGGGGCTGAATACTTATGACCATGTGATATTTCAGTTTTTCTTTTTTAATAAATCTGCAAAAATGTCAAAAATTCTGTGTTTTTCTGTCAATATGGGGTGCTGTGTGTACATTAATGAGGAAAAATGAACTTAAATGATTTTAGCATATGGCTGCAATATAACAAAGAGGGAAAAATCTAAGGGGGTCTGAATACTTTCTGTACCCACTGTATATGAAACTCATACATAGCGTAACATTGTAACGACCCATTTATTTTAGGGGAAGTAGTTGTTTTGTAGACTAATAACATGACAACCAACCAACTATAACAGTTATATTTTAAATGTTTTATAATTAGTGTTGTTGATGGCCATCCTTCATTTGTTGATATTTCGTTTAAATTGGCGTGACCCCTTTCTCCTTTGAAAGATTGTAACGCTATTTGGTCTACGCTATATGGTCATATAGCATTATCAACCCCTGCGACCAGATGCACTGTTTTCTAGCCTTTTGAACTCTGTCCCAGGTACACACTCTACACCAGGACCACACTTGGCTACATGTACTACAAGAGGCAAATGAGAAAAGCTCGGGAACATTACCCAGCTGGACATTCTACAGCCCAGCCCATGGAGTTCAATGGTATACAAAAGCATGGATCCTACTATTTACTATGTTCATACAGCACTATTCACGTTTTCTTGAGTTATTTGTGGGGAGATACATCAACAAAAAAGCAGAAATATAGTGCATGTTATTCTACAGGTCATATAAGGAAATGTCATGACAGTCAATTCAAACATGCTATCTTATAAATTTATGTATTTACCTTCAATACTACACTTATTCTAAATGAAAATGTTTAATATTGTACTGATTATTTTATTTGACATTTCCTTTGTCTGCCCACAGGTGTCAAAATAATCCCCATTTCAGTACTGTCTGACAACTACAGCTATCTTGTAATTGACACAGCCTCCAGTGTAGCAGTTGTTGTAGACCCTGCAGACCCTCAAACAGTTCAGGTGAATGCCTTTCTTCTGTTGTGTGTTTAATATGTAGGTGGTTTGGTCATTGTGCTGGGATTCACACTAATATGCAGAAAACAACAGGCATTTTCTGAGCAATTAGTTTTTTGTGTTGCAAGAGGAGATAACAGCTGCATAACGCATTGCTGCAGAAAAGTTGAGACATGCCAAATATTTTCCAGATCTCATTGCAACATCATAAATGATTGTTTTGCCACTAGTCTGTAGGCATAGCACACCTCAGCAGTACTGTCAAGAGCTGAAAAGGACCAAATTTAAGATCAGGATCATATGGGACTGTACAAGTTGAGATATAGCATGAGTCCATGGATGCTTTAATATTGCAACTAAAAATTGCATGTTGCAGGACTCAAGTAGATAGCTACAATGGGAATAACAGTTTCAGTAGGTGTCAGAAATCTAAATTACAGTTATGTGTGTGCCATTCTAGTGATGTCTTTTCTTTTTTTTTTTTTTTTACCACAACTACTTTTGTGAAGCCCATGAACCCAAAGTGGCTCTGTGACAGTTAGGCCTTTCTGTTATTTAGTTGGGTATCATAAAATCCCCACCACTAATGTTTCAGTATCACATTTGTTGCCCGCCCCGTTTTTTTTTTTTTTTTTTTTTTTTTTTTTTTGTTGCCTTGCATCATTTATCTTTTACTAAAGCTACAGCTATTGATTGTCAGTAACTGATATTTGTGAGTGCATTGTCAGTAGGATCTATTACAAGCACACATGTAAAATTACTAGTGCCCTACTGTGTCAAAGGTTTGAAGTATTTTGTAACTTAGTGGGCTTTTGATTTAACATGGCGGTTTTAATAGGGCTTCTAACTTTTCAGGCAGTCCTTAAGGAAGAGGGAGTGATGTTAGAAGCAATACTATGTACACACAAGCACTGGTGAGTTTAGTAGTTGATTTATGCATTTTAATGTTTTTTTTTCTTCAAGATTTAATGTATTAAATATATAAGGAGATTGGATATTATATTCCAAATATGACAGTTTACAAATTGTACACTGTGTCAAGTGAATATAAACATGGTATTTTCATGCACTCAGTTGCTGGTGTTCATATTTTAACACATTATAATCTAATCTAAAGGAAATGCCAACATTAAAATGAATAAAGCTGGAAATGACAATCAGACCAGCTCATATTTTAACAGTTTACTGTTCAGACAGAAACTACAGTATGTGGTTAAAAGTAATTAGTGTAGATTGAATGCCAAGACATATACACAGTTTTCTGTTATTTCCACAATACTGACAAGCCTCTGCTTTCTGCTCCATTTTCAGGGATCACAGTGGGGGAAACAAAGGGTTGAAGAGGCTTCACAGCGCGTGCCGGGTTTACGGAAGCGCAGCTGATAACATTCCTGGTCTCACGCAGTAAGTTCTTACTCACACAGAGTCAGTCTTACAGTAATGAGTCCTGTCTCGTTCTCTCTTGTCAGCATTTGTAACAGCTGACATCACAGTAAATTATCATGGTATGACAGACTGTTTCCTTAAGGCCTAAAAATGGGAGTCATCCTAAGTTAGAGGATACCCAAACCAGTGGGTTTGACTGATGAATTACACATATAAGAAAACTAGTTGTTGCCCCATATATTTAGTTTGGCAAGTACATTTTATTATAATAAATTATTTAAAAGATCAGATAACAGTTGTTTTTTTCTCGTATTTTAGAGTTAGATACATTTTATTATTTTATTTTTGGGTCAGATGTAAGTTTAGCAATTTATCTCCCAAAACCTCTCTCTGCTTACTAAGTAACTAGTTTCCCTTCATTCCATTGTGAAGCACATTAACGCACCTGTTATGTTCATTTCTCAGGAACAGCAGTGATGTTCCTGAGTTAATTTTACCATTACTAACCATTTCAATCACTGTTTAGTGCAATGTGTTCTTTACCTCTCACAGATTATGGTTCAATGAAGATAATGCACCCGTTTTTCATAAAAAATGTGTTTCATACCAATAAAATACTTTTAATTATTGTTTTTAGATCTTTTAACTTTACAATGGGTCAATTTGTCCCACAACATAACAGGAGGATTAAATAAAAAAGTCTATACGTTTCCCTATGGTACCTTGATTTATTCTCTCAATAGAAATGTGTGCAGTTTTGTTATGAACTCAACAGACAACATCTATAGGCTGCCTGAAGTTGACATGAAAGCTGGATGTGACCTAGGGTCCTGACTCAGAGAGCCAGCCAAAAGTCTAGATGAGGGAACAATGTCAGAACAGCTTCTAACAGAGCCTGTTTGTTATTATCAGTGACTCTGAAAAAATAATTGGTCCAGCATGAATCACATTTTCACTGTTTATTTATTTTTATAAGTGCATAATTTCATTCTTTTCTTCACCTCTATCTGTGTTTTTTCACACATCAACAGCATTAAAATCAGTATTAGACATTTCTAGATCCTATGCCATTCGTCTGTACTTTTGCACATATAACAACTACAAAGGGCAGCAGGGTGCAGTGAATCAGTGCTGTTGCGTTTAACAGCAGTGCCGTGTATTTTTTATTTATTTTTTGTTCCCAGCCCCCTCTCACACATGGACTCTGTAACGGTTGGCCGTATGCAGTTCAAGGCCCTCTTCACTCCTGGACACACAGTGGGCCACATGATCTACCTCCTGGATGGTCGAGCAGTCAGTGCCCCCTCCAGCCTCTTCTCTGGTGACCTGGTGTTTCTGTCAGGATGTGGTGAGTCAGAAAACAAGACCCACAGAAATAATCCTTTCCAATCTGTGATGTGTTTCTATAGTGTGGATTCACTGTACACAGATGACAGGTCCCTGTGCCCTCTGACGGGCCACTGAATGACTAAGAATTTAATAAATGCGGGGTTTGCTTACCTTAATAGGCATCATGTTCTCAATACAGCCAATGTAAAGAAAGGTATTAGTTTGTCCTCATGCAGAGATCCACACAAAGACATGTAGATGTAACTTGATTATTTAATTAACTGGTATGAAATGGATTATAGTTTTTAGGGATGCACCGAAATGAAAATTCTTGGCCGAAACCGAAAACCGAAAAAGAGGAAACCAAGGCCGAAAACCGAAACACCGAAAGAAATTATGCCAATTATTAGTACCACCATTGCATTTATGGCTATGACTGTGTACTAACTTTACTAAAATCAAGGCATTGCAATTGCATAAATTAATATTAAAGTTTCAAAGAATAAATCAATTGCAAATTATGCAAATATTTCTTTAGCACATTGCAACAATGCACAGTATAAAATAAAATTCAAACTAAAATGTTTAACTTGACCCCACTCATGTGTACATTAAATAATAATGTAAAGGCTTACTGGCCTGCTGAAAGGTTGTAAAATTAAATGTTCTCTCATAAAAACAAAGTGCATTTAGGTCAAGTGCATTTTAAATTTTCTCTGTAGGGCTACTACAAGAAAGTGCATTCAGAACAAGTGCAACTGCTTAAAGTTTCTCTGTAGGCCTTCAACCATAATAGTGTATCAAAACAAAGACTGCCATAGCCCGTGTTAACTGTAGAACTTTAACAACAACAAATGCACCAAGAATTGCAGATGTGCAAAGTGGATAATAAATATAAGCCCATTCTACTTCTTGAGGTAAAGTGGCAGGTTTTTCTTGATGAAGATTAACTTCTCTGCTTTATCACAGTGAAGTCTGTTCCTCTTCTCATCGAGAACATGAGCTGCTGCACGACAGAGAATGGCTGATCATCTGAGGCAATGAATTCCATAATCTTTTGTGTAATGCCATTTGCCTTGACACCATCACTGGGAAACATCCTTGCCTTTTCAAAAACATCCACCACAGATGGAGTGGGCGTGCTCGGAGGCGTTTTCCTTTTCTGTGCCGCGTTCCTCTCATATTCAGCGTAGCGATTGGAATCTTTGGATTTCAGGTGATAAATTAAACCCGACGTGGAGAAAGTCTTTGCAGATGCACCCCCTCTTGAAATTTTGCCTTTACATGTTTTGCAAATCGCTGTCCGTGGGTCTTTTTCAGATATACTGAAATACGTCCAAACCGCAGACATGTTGCTTCAGACAAGCACGTGCAGGTCGTGGTTTGTTTGAGTCATCACAACGTTTAAACTTTTCGGTGGCCGAATATTCAGTGCATCCCTAATAGTTTTGAATAATAACTATACCAATACGCAGCATTGGGATACAGGGTGCAGATACAGGGTAGCTACCTCAACATTTTCACCCAAGCATTCAAATTAGTCTTGCTTTGCCAAGCCCGATGTAACATAGTGTTGGTTCATAAATGTGCAAGGCACTTTTTATCTCACTGTTATTTATATCAATATTGTTTTTACTACCAGGAATTTAATTACAAGAAATCTGCAGGTGTCTCAAAAGTATCATACAAGAATATGTCTTAAACATAGTCAGTAAAGGTCTTGTTTTGTTCTCTACGCAGAGCCTCTGTCTTCGGTATAGAATACATCCAGCTTTAATGAGCATAGCATAATGCCCCTTTTAAAAATAGATTAGCTAATGTGTACTTTTAACCTTCAAAACCTCTGAACAATCAGAAATGGGTCCTGTTGTTTTCATCGGAAGTTAATAAATTTAAGTGTTAAATTCAATTCCAAGTAGCAAAGAAACGATCCTTAAAGTATGAAGTTTGAACTCTGAATCACTTTGGTAAAACATGTTCTTTATATTTTCAGGGAGAATGTTTGAAGGCAGTGCAACAACAATGCTGTCATCTCTGGACACCGTCAGTTCCTTAAGTGATGACACTTTGTTATGGCCTGGTAGGAAAATCTTCTCATTTGTCGGCATCTCAGCATCAGACAGGTGGATTGATATGTGTTCTATTAGAGACATACTGTAGCATCAGTGCTTGTATTTACAGTCAAAATCTTGTAAGGGCATGCACGGGAGTTTTTAGGGAGTGCAAATGTTTAACTGCGGTTATGTCTGTGGCTGGGGTTTTTTTTTTTTTTTTTTTTGTGTCCACTGCCTACTCCTCAGGTCATGAGTATGCAGAAGACAACCTACTGTTTGCCGCTGAAGTTGAGCCATGCAATGCTGCCAGGGAAAACAAATATCAGTGGGTGCTGCAGCAGCGAGGACAGAAGCTGTGCACAGTGAGTATGATATATTGCCATTGTTATGCTTCTCCAGCACATCATCCCACAAAGGAGTCATGTTGTCCAGCACCTGGGAAGGAGGGCTTATCACCCGCATACAGTGCTCATGTTGTCAGTCCCCTGAGCACACGCTTTCTTCTCACTTCCTTCTCTTTCAGGCTCTCACAGTCGAGCCTCGTCTATGATACAGTCTGCAGCAGGGCAAAGGTTCACTGTTGAGTGAAGTGCCTATCCAGAATTTAGATTAGCTTTTACCTGCCATCGGTACAGAAGAACACTAATGGCAATTTGACATATTTGCATATCCCTCAATTTTGACAGCTTCCATACCCAAAACCTATTAAATTATTATCTATACCTTTTCTCTGCATCATTTGCATAATTAGTACTTGAAATGCAGCTAGTCAGATTTTTGATAAATTTTATTTTCAACATGAGCAGATCACAGGGAAAAAACAGGCATACTAACAACAAAGAAAACTTTGCCTAGAGCTACCTGAAAGATGACCTTGTTGTGATAAGTGCTTAAACTAATGCACCAAACACTTGAGATACTGTGTTTCTGTTTGAACTAAAAATATAGCCAAGATAAATAAAAGGATTTTAGGTTTAATTAGCTTTAGCAAACCTTTATAAGCTCACCATAAACTGTACATATGACTAGACTACTATAGTGAGAACCTATTAAAGCTGGGTTCTGGTGTCAGGGACATTCCGTAGTACCACATTTTTAAAATCCTAAAGATCGGGGCTTTGATTAAAGCCCATATATCATTCACTGGCTGTTGCTACACAGTATAAACATCATTGGAAAAGGAAAATCATGCATTTTGACTTGTCATTTACATTAACAGTGTGTCCAGTTTATTGGAGAGACTCAGTAAGCGACAGCAGTCACAGTGAGCCAGTATGCACAATACCAGGACCCTGAAACAGAAGCAGCTAAATGTAATCTAAATGTAAATTTACTATACTTTTCCTACTGCGATGTCTGTTGTGAAAAATGTGCTAAAATTTGATTTAAAATGTCAACCAATTAGCAACAACAGCTGTGGTTTATATGGCTTGTGAAACTGTCTCAACATTGAGTAGTTGTTTTTTTTTTTGTTTGTTTGTTTGTTTTTTTTGTTTTTTCAGGAAATGCTACTTTTGGTGCATATCCATTAGATACATGTTGAAGTTGCTTTGTGGTATGGAAGAAGGGTTTGCATTAAACAGTATGATAGTAGCAAATCCTACCTTGTTTTAGTTGCTTTTAACTTTTGGGATCCAGGATTTATCATCCGGATCAACACTGGAGATTATGCTCTGCTAAATGCATAAAATGCAAGGTTAAAAGTGATTTAATGTTGACAAGAAGTGTTGCAGCTGTTGAGTTGGGACAGAGATGCAGAAATGTAATGCTGTGCTGAAGTAATCTGGCAGGAATAAATGATTAACCATGGTTTTGTAGAGAGCTAAGATGCACTTGATTTTCAGAGTCCCTCTACTATCGGAGAAGAGAAGCAGTACAATCCTTTCCTGCGTAACCACTCTGCAGAGCTCCACCTGGCCCTGGGCCTCCAGCAGTTCCAAGACGAAGATGTCAGCCAGTTTAGGGCTCGGGTACTGGAGGAGTTGCGAAAACGCAAAGACCACTACAACAGGAGGTAGTATTAGCAAGAAGTCCACAAAACACTGGGGAGTGGAGGAGGGAGCCCACCCGTACTGGACAGCTGTGTGAGAATAGCAATCTGCAGTTGTAAAAGTAAACAAACAGAGCTCTGAGGTTTTAAATGTACAAAACCTCTTAAGGTTTTGTACATTTAAAGGGGCATTAAGTATTTTTTTTTAACCTTTACCAGCCTGTATCAGTGACCACTAGGGACATAGTCACAACTTCATTATTACATAATCCTTATACTAAGAATCCTGTTACCTTTCCACATACTGAATGTTATGGTAATTTTATGTTTGGTCAGATCACTTACTGTTTCTTTAGCATAGAGGCATAAACAGTAAATGTAGATTTGCACGATTTCCCATTCTGGTTTGTGAAACACGGGGACAGAACAGGACCCAACACTACATGCATTATCTAACATGTTAGTTACTTATTTGACAAGTAATAGATTATTTTTTAAAGCCTTTCATGAAAATCTTTGGTACGCTGGTTTCATATTTACACATATTTAAAGGGTGATCCTTCTCCATGGAGGATGTGACTTTTGCACTTAGAGTATTTTGATCACCACTTTTCAGAACTGTTACAACGATAATGGTACCATTGATTTCACACATATATTCCTACCTGTTGGTATTTTATGTGAAAATCAGCACAAAATATGGGGAAAAACCTTTATATCCTATATGTGAATGCATGTGAGCCAATTTTGTTTAGACTTACAAAAGCATGTTACTAGCATCAACTATTCATGGTACTAGCCCTGTTATAGGGAATAAATGATGCACGTGAAACAATAAGACTTCATCTGCTAGTGGGCTAAATGTGAAATGTATTTTCTAGTGAAAATGTATTTGTGCCTCTCAGTAAATGATTTTTGCAAATTTAAAACGGTATTTTTCAAGGGATAGCAGTGGTACATCGTCAATGACAACATACAGTCATGGCCAAAAATATTGGTACCCCTGCCTTTCTGTCAGATAATGCACCACTTGATTTGATTTGATTTGCAGTGGTGCCATTATGTTTGGCCATGACTGTTTTTCAGGAATTTGAGTGGTATTGCATTGTAATGTATGAGACATGACTTCTTTGACATACACTATGTTTTGCAATAAGTTTGGATTGTTTAAAATGTCATATTTGAAATTGTGATGGAATTGCAAGATATTTCCTTTTTCTAATATGACAATGCAGTTGACTGTCACTCAGAAGGTTGCTGATGCTGTTTTTATAATCTGAAAACTTTGAAAACCAAAGTGTATGTTATTTTTTAATATATTGAATTTATTATACTGTAAGGAAAATAATTTCAGTGTGATAAACCTGGTCTTCTTCACATGCACATTTGAGTATTTGGTTTTTATTGTGTTTTTATAATGCAAAACATGTTTAGGTCGAGATGGGCCAGATTGCAAAGGAACAAACCTTTAAACCTTTGAGGAGCTATGGGAGCTCTTCAGATTCCTCTGTAGCTCCTGCAGAAGGGCTCATACCAAAGCATCTTATACCCTGGTGATTGTTCACTAAAATGCTGTTCTGTTTGTTTGATCCAGATTTGCATCTTATTTGCATATGTTTGAGTTTCGAACACCACTACCACACAGGAGACCATTTTACTTCAGGTTATGTTTTAATGAGGAAATATGAAAGTAAACCCCTCCATTAGAGTTATCTCTGTGTTATTTGTTGTCTTTATGAGTGTTCAGAACTGACAACTGAGTTATTTTTTTCACGCTGGTATACCTTCAATAAAAGCACAACCTGCTTTATGCACATTCAAAAGATACTTTATATCAGAAAAAGAACAGAACTTTGGGTCGACAAAACAGAACAACAAGCAATCAAGATATGGGATCCTGGGTCTACCTCAGGTGTGTGATTTGAACTGTTATGTGTAAATCTGTGGGACGCTAATTAAAGTAGAATAAATAACTAGACAAATGCATTTCCTGAAGAAAATGCGTGTGACTCAGTACCCACATAATTAATATATGATGATTTTATTTAGAATAAACCTACAACTTTGCCTGCAAAATCTATGTGTTGAATCCTTTACACACCAGTAGTCCCACTGCTGAGATCTTCACAGAACTGTTTTATCCAACCAAACAGACCTATTCAGTTTTACTATCATGACAAAACCCATCAAGGCAAACACCACTGGCCAAGATGGAAACGGCTAATCAAAATCTGAATCTGCTTTATTGGCCAAGTGTGTCAGACACACTCAACTCAACTCAACTCAACTTTATTTATAGAGCACTTTGTTTGGCTTTGGCTGTGTTAAAGTGTTTAACATAAAACATATAACACGTGAACAACTACGTCAATAAGAATAAAATAATAAAATAAAATAAATGAACCAAGATAGCAAAATAACAATATACTATCCAAAACAAAAACTCAGCAAACAGAGTCTCATGCCATATCAAAGGCCAAGGCATACAAATGGGTCTTCAAGTAAGTTTTAAAAATGGCCAACGAGGGCGCCTGCCTAATGTAAAGAGGCAGCGCATTCCATAGCTTAGGAGCAACAACGGAAAACGCTCTGTCCCCTCTAAGTTTACGCCTAGCCCTTGGTACCCCCAGCAGGAGCTGGCCATCTGATCTGAGGCACCGAGAGGGACTATAAGGAAATAAAAGTTCAAGAAGGTACAGTGGTGCAAGACCATTTAAAGGCTTAAAAACAAATAAAAGAATCTTAAAATGAATCCTAAAGGACACCGGGAGCCAGTGAAGGGATGCCAAAATGGATAATGGTGTTGAATGCCAAGCGGAAGTCCACAAAGAGGGCCCGTACATAGGTCCATGGGGAGTCAAGGTGTTGCAGGATGTAATACAGTGCCTTGTTCACTGCATCGTCCACTGACCTGTTTGCCCGGTAGACAAACTGCAGGGGGTCCAGCAGGGGTCTACGGTGTCCTTCAGGTGGGCCAACACCAGACTTCATAACTACAGATGTCAGGGTAACAGGTCTGTAATCGTTCAGATGGAGGTTTTCTTGAGGACTGGGATGATGGTGGAGCGTTTGAAGCAGGAGGGGATTTCACACAGCTCCAGTGACCTGTTGAAGATGAATGTGGCAGGCAGGAGGGCGGTCACACCATCTGGGCCTTTTGCCTTTCTGATCCTTTGTTTTTTTAAAGAGGCCACGCACAGCATTTATGTCACCGTAGTCACAAATAAAGGAGCTTCATCGATATACTGTATGTATTGTGAATTAAACTGATATCTGACACATGCAGAAATTACCAACCAGAAAAAGTATAGGTAAAACTGATGTTAGAGCAATACAGAGTTAAATGTTTTTAAAAAAAAGAAGATTTATTGTAACATTAGATTTTAAAAATGTTTGTTACAAATTAAAAGAAGGAACCCAACCATTAATTTATCTTTTAAAAACAGTATTGTTATATAATACATTAATTCAACTTTTTTAGTTGGTCTATAATTGACTTGGATATGTTTATTCATAGTTTGTCTGATAGTTCTGTCTTCTTATTAAATACTTTTGTTGCATTAATGTTCCCATCTGAGGTGCCTTTGCTGCTAGTTTGTGGATCATTAGAAACAAATAGATTAGTTACGACTTAAATGCCACCCGATTAGTATCCGGATAACATTTAGGAAGCTGTTGATGTTCCAGTCACGTCTCTAAACTCTCCATTTCGCTCCGTATTTTCACGTTGCTCTCGTCGACGTCACAAACAGGAAGTGGATGCGGAAATACACAGTTCATCAGCTGGCTGCAGGTAGTTTGGTAGTTTACAGGCAGGTTTTGTCTGTCACAAGTCAGTTTTTCAGTCAAGATGTTGAAGGCGGTTATTTTAATTGGAGGCCCCCAGAAAGGTAAGAGAAAAATAAAAATCCTAACCATCGTGTCGTGTTGTCAGAGTCTGTTATGTGTGGTCAAAGCGAAGCTAAACTGCTAAAGTTAATGCTAAGAGACGCGATGAGCTTTGTTTAAGATCTATCACTGACGTGGCAAAATGAGAGGACACCACACAAACAAGGAAAGCAGCGTTTAAGTCTTGATAGTCTTCTAATATTTATGACCACAACGATTACTGATAATTTGTAGACAGCAGTTTATTTGTTTAGTTCACTTAGCTCGGCTCTGTATAAATAAACGTAATGCTGTATTAAATAAAGTATGTTAAGTTTATTTTTCGGGGCTTTTAAATGTTACTCTCGGATTAATTTAACGAATATGTGTAATCTTGATCCACTTTTTATTTCGACGTGCACATATCCACAGTGCAATCATAAGTAAAATTTAGTAAACACTACGGAAATAATAGTGGTAACTAAAATAGAGACTTGACGTTAATTTTTGATGCACATGAGCCATGACATAAAGTTATCTGTAATATAATATGATTAGCAAGTAAGCACCTACTTGCTGTGCAGGCACAAGGTTCAGACCGCTGTCATTTGAAGTTCCCAAGCCCTTGTTTCCAGTTGCTGGCGTTCCCATGCTGCAGCACCACATTGAAACTTGTGCCAAGGTCAGTATCACTGCAACGGTCTTCAGTCACCTTGTATCAACCTAACTGGGTGTTAAAATAAGAGCGTGTCCTTCCAGTTAGTGTTCGGTGATCATTTCTTTGCTTGTGCCTTCTGATGCAGGGAACAGTCCAGTAATAGTAAGACATTTTATTGTTCCAGGTGCCGAATATGAAAGAGATTTTGCTCATCGGCTTTTATCAGCCAAATGAAGAACTAACCAGGTTCATGTTCAATGCACAGCAGGAGTTCAAGATTTCCATCAGGTAAACAACAGCGCTCAAAAACACATGAACATAAGCACTTTTGGCTCTCTTACTAAGCAAAGTTCAAGCATTCATTCCATTCAAGCATGTACTAGGTATAAGCAAATTGATATTGGATTATGTGTATGTATGTTGTCATATCAACTGTTTTTACATGCTTGAAAGAATAAATCAAATCAAATCAAAGTTGTTAGTTTAATAATCTCTGTTGCACATTGACAGCAATGCCACATGTTTCTTACTTTGTGTTCAGGGGCTGTGGGAGTTTTGAGCATGCACTGCTTAAGTCTGAAGATGTAATGATGGTGGTTGTTTTCTTGCCTTGTTGCACCACTATTTCTGAATGACTGCAGGTATGGTGTTCTTTCTGGCTCTGCACTACAGGTATTTGCAGGAGTATGCTGCCCTGGGCACAGGAGGGGGCATTTATCACTTCAGAGATCAGATTCTTTCCGGCAATCCAGCGGCCTTCTTCATTCTGAATGCTGATGTCTGTTCGGCATTTCCTCTCACAGAGATGCTCAGCTTCCAGAAAGAACACGGAGAACCAAACAGCTTTGTTATCCTTGGGACAACGGTGAGATTTTAATATTGGCAGCTGGTGCTATCTTTGATTGAACTTTGCCTGTAAAATGCAGTAAATGTAAAACTCTAAAAATGATATTTGCTAGGCTGATAGGGATGAAACATTTCTATCACAATTTGACATATCTAACGACCATACTGCCATTCTTCTCTAATCAGGCAAACAGAAAGCAATCCATGAATTATGGCTGTATCGTTGAAAATGAGGAAACAAATGAGGTATAAACCTTTCTTGTCTTCTCCAAATATTCACCCTTTGCTGTTTCATCTTGAGGTCATACTTTACCTGCTCCTCTTTTTCTGCAGGTCTTGCATTATGTGGAAAAGCCAAGCACCTTTGTGAGTGACATCATCAACTGTGGAATATACCTCTTTAACCCAGACATCTTTCAGCACATTGGCAAAGTCTTCCAGAAGAATCAACAGGACATGCTGTTGTGAGTTTTAAGCATGCCTTCTTCAGGGTTCGTGCATGGGAATACCTGTGAATACCATTTACGGCATTTCTCCTCTTCATTTGTCTTTTTTTCCTTTCCATCTCCTTCCTGCCATGATTTCTGTTTCCTCATACACTCATCAGATATCCATATGATGGGTAAGTTGGTACATTTAGGTTGCATGGTATGGTTCTTGAGCACTTATGGTGTGTGGTGTGAGCTGTAGAAAGATAACCCATGGTAAGGCTGAGGTTGTACAGGATGTGTTGTGACCACTGCCTGTACCCTTTTCTTTGCACTTCTGCTAAATTATGCACCATCTATTTTGGAAGCACCTTTAATTTATTTATTTATTTATTTATGGTTGTGTTTCTTGGCAAATATTGACCTTAAAATGGGCACTGCTGGGGAATCTCTATGCCAGTCAGAAACTAAATGTTTGACATATTAGGAAATATACTTATTTGCCCTGTTGCTGAGTGTTAGGTGAGAAGACTAATCTGTAGAAAACCAAAGTGTAAGAACAGATATTTTTTATATAACAGTGGGTTTATCTATTTCTCTGTTGCCTTGCCATTGCTCAGAGCCAAGAAACAGTCTAACAGATAAAGTGATATTGTTTTTACACTCAATTTTTGTAAGGATTAAACAAAATGAGATATAACGGGTCAGTTAGTGAGCTTTATAGACTGGTTTTGTTACCTTTAGGTAAAGTCGACCCTTTTGTTCCCTCTGTTTCCACTGTTATTTGTGAGATAACCAGCTGCTTGCTGTAGCTTCATATTTGATGTACAAAAATGAGATTGATATTGATCTTTTCATCTGTCAGATACCAGATTTTCCAGAAAGTTGAACATTTGCCTTAAGTCCTAAAATATAGACAAACATCACTTGAGATATCCAGAAGTTTAAAACATTTATAATCCATAATTTAGGATCAGGTTTCATCTTTGTCCAGAAAAACTGAGCCTAATGCAGCTTTCTCTTCTGAGTGTCAAACACTACATTCTGCATTTTCCATTTCTTAAAAGTAACTGAAATGTTTACTGACTTTCTTATGTTTATTTTTGTGTCTTTTATGTTGTTTTCTCTAGATTAGCTAGCAAAGAATAATTAGATAGCTTGTTTAACGTAGCACAAAGATGACATATTGGGTTTGAGAGTTAAGAACGAGAATTTTGTGATTTTTTTTTTTAATTAATTTTTATCTCATTAAATCTTGTTCTGTTTATTTACTACACTAATAGCCTAAAGGTGTATGTGGATTCAGCACACAGGATCACTATATGGATTTTTGTTTTGACACTTTATGTTTCTGGTGCCAAATGTTAGTAAACCTAACTTCTGGCACCCTATGGCCACTTGAAATATGTTGCAAAGGGTCAAACCACACTGTGCATAAGTCATCTGCTAACATCAGTAGCACTTAAATGAAGCTGGGTACTGAATCAGCAAAACTGGTGAACACATCAGAGAGACTTGATAGAACTGATAAGTGTTACTCTGCAAAATCTCTCAGGGACACCTTTGCCTCAAACCACATCCTCTCCTATTTGGTAAAATTTCGATTATAGGTGCAGTCTCTTAAAATATTCTTTTCATCAATATTTAACACTTTCATCTTGAGGCTCTCACAATGCGCTATGCCAGAGACCATAATTAATATGGAACACTGAGAACCTTCGACTTTTGGATCACTACTAGATAATCTGCTTCAGTTTTGACCCAGCATTGACACCATCAAAGTTAGATTCACTGGTGCATTTGAACTTGGCGCTCTCATTTCATTCTTGGGTCTGGGTTGTGGGGTAATAAATTCATGTTAGTCTTTGGCTATAAGAGACTTGGTAATGGAACCACTGAGTAGATTTTTGCAATCAGCTAAATATTTGCAGGATCTCAACAACTGTTATACTACAAGAGGGAAGAAGGCCGTATTCTTTTTTTGTTAGCAGGATGATGGCTGTGGTTCATGGCTATAGAGAGACCCTGGGCTTTTGTTGAAAGAAAATGTGTATCATTCTCACTTCAAATGTTTGGCAAAAGATTTAATATTAGGACTCTGAACCTGGTTTTTAACTTCCCATCAAGTAATGATCTGTCTTTTGCAGAGAGGAGCCAACCAATGGCTGGCACAGAGCAGAGGCTATCAGGCTGGAGCAGGATATTTTCACTGCCCTGGCAGGACAGAGAAAACTCTACGTGTATAAAACCCTCAGCTTCTGGAGCCAAATTAAATCTGCAGGGTGAGTGAATATGACAGAATTGCTGTCAGGTTCAACAGGACATGCACTCATCATTCCAACATTTATAGCCCTGTAGCCTGTCAAATTTCAGAGGAGAGGAGAGACATTGGACTTGCATAAATATAAGCTTCAAGCCTAGTTTAAATAGTATTTAAAAATTGTTGAGACTTAGACACTCAAATCCACTGAGGCAGCAAGCTTCAGTAAACATGCAAATAGTTTTGAGACCCCACAATCATCATTGCCTCAACAGATATTAACTCCTTTTGTTTTTCCTTTTGTAATTTTGTTTCAGGTCTGCTATTTATGCCAGTCGATTGTACCTCACTCAGTATCACACAACTCATCCTGAAAGACTGGCCTCAAATAAGGAAGGAGGGCCCAGAATAAGTGGTAGGATTAATTAACCCTCTATAGCTTTGTCTCTTCTTCATAGAACAAACAAGTTTATTTATACTTCTTGTTTCCCCAGGTAATGTCTATATTCATCCTACAGCCAATATTGACCCCACTGCTATGGTAGGAGTTCTCCCATACTGTGTTACACTTGCATACCAATGAACATCATGTTCTGTCAACAGCACACCGTCTTGTGACAAACATGCATGTAGAGACTCTTACTGTAAAACTGCACATGATGTAGTAAGTGTGCATGACGTCATTTAAAAAATGTAATAATCCTTAAACAGTGTATTATAAATGGTGAGCACAAAATGTAAAAAGTTTTATACATGATGTAATAGGTTATCACATTTTACACAAGTGATTAATTCGAGTTTAGTGGTAACTTTAATGTTAAAAACATTATAACCCAACACATTTTATAAAAACATGTAATGCAGGTATATAGCACAGATATAGATATGCTCATTGCATAATGTAACTGGCTTCCTGCTTGGAGGGTTGAAGTTAATTAGGTGTTTACCAGTTTGCATAGTGGTTATCACTTTGGGTAATTTCTTTTTTGCAGTTGGGTCCGAACGTCTCAATTGGCACCGGAGTGACGATTGGTGCTGGGGTCAGAGTACGAGAATCCATCATTCTCCATGGTGCAAATCTACAGGTGAGCCCCTGTGAATATACACTAGTCTGCACTATGTATGAGTATAGAATGTTTTCCATCACGGGCGAAACAGGACGATCCACACGTTGTAACGATGGGCTCTGAAACTGTGCGTGCCACATGAACCACTGCTCTGCTCTACTAAAGTGGCATTTTCCAAAGTCACATGAGGACTTTTTCATCACCTGCTATTGTTTTGGTATGTCGGTGTATTGACGTGCACCACAGCGGGAATGAGGTGCATTGCGATTTAGCTTCCAAAATGTGTTTAAATTGACAATGTTGTTTTCATTTGCTTGCCAAATTATTAGGAAAATAGTTGCTGAAAACTTGGAAAGACAGAACTATGCGGAGTTGGACCGTTTCATCATTTTTGAGTTCAGGATTTTTTGGGTGGGTCACAACAGCCAGAGGCAGCTGTGTCATTCAGGTAGCACAGCAGTAATAACCGGCTCCAGAACTAATGTAAACGGAATATAGAGCTCATAAGAGTCCATGGTTTTCAATGGCTTTGGTACAAAGGTACAAAATTGGAATGCTAATGTTAGCTTGCTGGTGATGCAGACATATAGTCTCATCTGCATCAAATTTTAGGCCTTTGGATGCTTTTAGTGCTCTCCATCTCTGACATGCCAAACCAATGTTAACCCTGGTGTTGCCTTGTTCTTTATAGCACTCTTTCTGTGCTACAGAACATGGCCTCCTGGGTCTAACGGCTCTGCTCCCATCCTGGGTTGTACCTGCACAGGGAGCTTCCACAGTCCGTCTTTGAAATGATCCATACTGGTTTGAAAAATGCAAATTCTAACCTCGGATCAGCAGCGGCGTGACGTGATTCTTAACAACAACAACAACAACAACAGCAACAACAGCAGCAGCAGGAACACGACACTTCTAGAAATTTTTACTTTATTTATCCAAATTTGTGATTTTATGTACTTGGTAATCTCTTTAATCATTCAGATTTCTCTGGGTGGTTAATAACACATGTTCCTGTGGTGTGACAAACTCAGAACACATTTATTTTCACTTTACCCTGACTTTAAAAGGCTTTTGTTATGGTTAAATAAGAGCAACATTTTCTGAACTTCATATCTTTCTTCACAGTACAAAACATCAAGTTTGGAATTAAACAGAACCTCAAACTAATCGAGCTGAAGGCAAATGTACCTGTCGGTGAAAGGTTAACCTTTTATTACGAACATTATCTGCACTTCAGCAGTGATTTCCTTGAAATGTATTTTAAGCTCTTCTGTCACACCAGAAATATTGCGGCCTGCGCCTCTCACTAAGATGTCATTTTTAACGATTTGGAGGCTGGCATAATTTAATCCCATGTCTCCAGAGATGACTGGGTGCCTAGGAAATGAATTGAGACTGCAGGTGACTTATTGGCTTTTATTGTATATTGCCTTCAAGGACAATTTGTTAGCTGAGGTATGCTTCCACATAAACAACTCCTGTTTTTAATCATGCACCATAAGTCTTCCACGTTCAGTTATTTAACATGTAGTAACCGTGTCAAATACAGCATACATGGAGAAGGGATCATCTGTTGATGAGTTCTTGAAAAACCTTACCTCAAGAACTCATATTGTTGCCATATTGTTTTTCCTGAAGGATCACTGCTGTGTTTTGAACAGCATTGTGGGATGGGATAGCACTGTTGGAAAGTGGGCAAGAGTAGAAGGAACCCCAAGTGACCCAAACCCCAATGATCCCTATGCAAAGATG